>NC_056731.1:28803286-28855786 GCF_019279795.1 Protopterus annectens
TGAAAATTGTACTGTATTTCTTTAATTTTTTTTTTCTGGTTGTTTGAGTGTTCTGGTTGCTTGAGTTCCAGTTAATTGAGAGTTTATATATATATATATATATATATATATATATATATATATATATATATATATATATATATATATATATGTTTGTATATATATATATATATATATATATATATATATATATATATACACACACCCACACATATATACACACAGATACACATATATGAATACACATATATAATGTTCCACTGTTACTGTATTGTGCCTTTTTACAACATATTTGCTATTTAGATCATTTTCTGTATTATTTCACTTGCTTTATAATTATAATTTTGTTTCCTTACAAATTTATGTAATGATTTTCATGTAACTTGGAGCTTTTCTCCCCGGGCCTCCACTGAAAATGGGTCTCAAACCCAGTGGACTTTCCCGGTCAACAAATGTCTATAAATAAACAATAAATCAATATACACACACACACACACACACACACACACACACACACACACACATATATATATATATATGTAATGTGTGTGTGTGTGTGTGTGTGTGTGTGTGTGTGTGTGTGTGTGTGTGTGTGTGTGTGTGTGTGTGTGTGTGTGTGTGTGTGTGTGTGTGTATAAAATTTCTTAGTAGCCACCCTGACAGCAACTTCCTGCTGACAAGATCTCCAATTTTTAGCCTGTGAAAATTGTTTGGTTTGTGAGATACTCTTTGCACTATGATCCAACAATGTAGAAACTGGGAATAACACTTGAAGTTTGTGACAGTTATCGTTTTCTTTCATTACCTTGGTCAGAAAATAAGGACCAAATGTGCATAAAATGGTGGAATGAAATATATTAAGGTGCTATTTTCCTTTAAATGAATGCCCAACACAAACTTGCATCAATGCTTTTCAATTACTTCATGGCAGTAAAGAGGTAAACCCTGTATCCATAGCGAGGCATAGATGAGCATTCCTACCTAGCTCAGTTACAAAACTTTAGACATTAACCAGTATAACAGTGAAAGTTGCCAAAACCTCATTCTGTAAAAAAATCAGCAGTTCACGCAATCACAAACTGTACTTTAAAGAAGTTAAAATGTTATTAGAATATAACAATAACAAAACATCTATCTCCCCAATCTTTCAAATAACCCAAATAGCTGCAGCTTTTCACTGAACTTTTCTCCTTTAGGTCTATCCGCTGTCCTCTTCACAAAAATCCATTTTAAGTGCTCATTTTTCAATTCAACTCTACCCAACATTTCTAGAAAAAAAGCAAACAAACAAAAATAAGCCTTCTGTTACATTTCAGCATCATTTACTGTTATATTCATCTGTTTATTAAGGTCTGTTTCCATTCTCTCTGACTGGAAAACCACTTTCATCATTCATCTTCCAAAAATTTCAAATTCCCCTGAATGAAACACTGTTGTTTCATACTGGTTTGCTGAATACTCATTTAAATATTAACATTTAAATACAAACAACTGCTATTATTCATCAGGTAACATGACTTATAAACACCCTCAGCATGGCTTCCATGTTTTAGTCCATACCTTTGCTGAGTTAATGCAAGCTACTTATATTATTTACAGTAGTATTAATAAAGGACTGATAGCTGGCTTCATCATTTTGGACCTGACAGAAAGCCTTCAATCTGGCTGATTACTTATTGCTTCTTACTCAACTATTAACAGTGGCTTCACAACAGAATCCCTTGTTTCAGAAATTACCTGCTCAGACAGGCTTTTTAAGTAGTATGTCTAAACCAAAACAAAAAAGCGAGATGAAGAAACGGAGTGGTGAAATACAAACCAAACTTATTTATTGAGCGCTTTCGGAAAGGCTAGTACCTCTCCTTCAGACATACAACATACTAATTAAGCACCATTTTATATTAAATGCTCCATGCTTATTCAATTAAAACAATTAACACATTTTAAGTATCTTTTAATGTTTTTAACATTTATAATGTTTTCCTGCTCGTATTGCCCCTGTTTATCTTAGAGTAATTGGAATGTCTCAATATTATAGCAAGTTTATTAGATGCAGTTATATGGTTAATGGTCATCTTATGAATATTTAATTTAATATACGTTTGCTGCAAATGTATAATTTTAGGCTATGTCTTCTTGCTATTACAAGCTTGAAGCTATGCTAGGTCAATTTTTGTCTGTTCGTATTGTATTTGTGTCTGCCATAAAAAGAAGTATTTTATGAGTTTTAAATGGGGAATATCCCTTTTAAGTTATGGTTGTTAATTGTTTTAATTGAATAAGCATGGAGCATTTAATATAAAATGGTGCTTAATTAGTATGTTGTATGTCTGAAGAAGGAGAGGTACTAGCCTTTCCGAAAGCGCTCAGTAAATAAGTTTGGTTTGTATTTCACTGCTCCGTTTCTTCATCTCGCTTTTTTGTTTTGGTTTAAACAGTTTGGCGTTTTTTCTTGTTGTTATAAGTAGTATGTCTCCCATGTCCACATTCCAAACCAGTGTCCCACATGTCCAACAAGCGTCTGTCCTTGTTCCCAGTTTTTTCTGACTATTTTCAACCTTCCTAATGACTACTCTCTACTCAAAATGACCCATTATGCTGATGATCTCCACATCTTTTAAGGTTTTATCAATGATTGCAGTTTAGAATCCCCTTTCCAGAGACAACTTCACCAAAATATTTTAGTTTGGTTCAGAAACCATAAACTCATAGTTATCATTTCCAAAACAGAAGCAGTGCTTTGCAAAGTATTCAGTGGCTTTTGTCCAGTCCTTCCCTCACTCATTCTGACCTACAGGGCAAGCCTTCTCCTTCCACTAGTACTTGCAACATCTAGGAATTCTCCTAGACCAGATCTGTTCTTCCACTCCCATTTTAATTTGTATAGTTATTCATTTTACAACTATTTAAAAATTTTACAGTCTTACTAATCTACTCTTTTCAGAAACCTGCAAGTCAGAAGCCAAGAATGTCCTTATCCCTGCAGTTGAGTATGCCCTTCCCTTTTTCACCCTGTGCAGTTCCATGCAATGATTCCATCCTTCAAAGGTGCGTAAATAGGATATGCTGGTTCTTCAACCTTGCTGACTCCTGTACTCACCACTGCACACTCCTTTCTGCTATAAAACATTCCCAGTTGCAGAAGGATCCATTTTCTTTTTCACCACTTTTATATACAAACTGCTGATGTAATGTGATCCTATCTCGCCTACATTCTCTACAGATGGGTTCGGAGCCGATCCTCGGCTCTGACTCGGCCGCTATACAATAGAACGCAGTCTCTTATTGGCTGAGTTACCTCGTATCCCAGGATGCACCACTACTGCTTCCCCAGATCTCGTTTGCCGCTTCTGAAGCATAGACGTGGTCTCGGACTTGGCTGAGCTAAGTGCCTCTTAGTGAGATTATTTTCTGTCTAGTTTTGTGCTAAAACTTACCCAAAAGCTGTTTTAACAGCTACTTGTTGTTGTGTGACTGTGTATTTAAAGTTTTTTGTGGTAAAATTGTGTTTTTTGTGGTAAGTGATCCCGTTTAAGTTAGAGAGGCCTTGCCCTATCCTAGGCGTTTCAGTTAGAGTCTAGGCTGTCTCTTGTGTAGTTTTTGAAGTTTAGTGTGTTTGAAGTAGATAGCCATGTCGAAGGAACATAGACCATCAGGTTTTAAAAAATGTTCCAAATGTAATTATAAAATGTCCATTACGGACGACCATTCATTGTGTGTCTACTATCTGGGCCCGAAGCACCTCCAGGAATCCTGTAGCGTTTGCCACACTTTTTCCTCTCGCATCCTCCAAGAGAGGAAAAATAAGTTAATTTTGAAAGGGCTTATTACCCCTTCCTTTGAGGAAGCCCTATCTTCTTCTTCTTCCCCTTCAAGGAAGAAAAAGTCTTCGGCTCCGACCAGCCCGTCTGATCCGGCAGCTAAAAATTCACGGCAGGCTTCTCCGTTGGCTCCACGGACTTCGGAGCTGAGGGCAGAATGGTCTGCCTCGATGTCTCCAGCCTCGACTCCTCTGGCTTCGGAGTCGAGAGCTCGGGCGTCGAGAGGCGAGTCATCTCCATCGGCTCCACTGCCTTCGGAGCCGATGAAGGTTGCCCGCTCAGACTCTTCCCCTTCGGTGCCGAAGTCCACATCGGCTCCAAGGGAAATTGCAGTGGTAGTGGAATCTCCCTCGGCGCCGATACTTCTCGAACCCATACGGAGCCGGTCCCCCAGTCTTTCAGAGCCGGCGGAGAAGTCGACTCGGACCCGGTCGGTCTCTTCTTGTGGAGGATGTCTGATTCGGATTTAGACAGGGTGCTTCAAAGGCTTTTTCAGTCTCCGGTCTTTGCAAAATTGATCTCGGCTCCAGCCCAGTCGGCTCCGGAGCCGATTTCCCATCCTGCTATCTCGGTTCCTCCTCCAACAGCTTCGGCGCCGTTGGAGTCAGTGTTGGTGGAGCCGGTGGAGGTTGTCGGGTCGGTTTCGACCCAAACTTCAACCCCGCCCTTCGGGTCAGGGTTCGGTACGCGGACCTCTTCTGTCGGCCCCGGGGGGGATGCTTCGGGACCGATCCTTTCGGTTCCGAGCCTCCCTCTTGGTGCGTCGGCTGCGGGAGTTCCGACTGCTGTTGTGGCCTTGGGGGTTGAACCATCCCAGGACTCTGGGGGTCCCGCCTTCAAGGCCATGAGGAGTGCCTTGGCCAAATCCTCTCTGGCCACTTCTACCATCTCACCACCACCTTCCCTTGGCACGGAGACTGGCTCCTTTGCAATCCCCCTGTCTCACGACAGCGGAGCCCTTGGGCCTGAGGTTACCCCCATTGGGGGTTCCCTTCTTCCTGGAGGTCCCTCCGAAACACTTTTGGAGGAACCTCCGAGGAAGAAACAGTGTAAGAGGAAGCACGTCGACTCCCCTGATGAGTCTCTCACCTCGGATACCGACCTCAATGATGCGGAAGGGTCCCCCAAGTCGTCCTTGGATGATGTATCCTTTGCGGACATCTTGGAGATCCTTAAGCAATGAGGCGACTGGCAGTCCAAACCCCCTTCTGCTGAGGAGTCAGTTTTCCTCAAGGCCTTCGGGGCTCAGCCCTCTGCCTCCTGGGTGTCTCCGCCTTTCGATGAGCTTCTGGATTTGATCTCTCGTAGGGCATGGGAACACCCGGATTCTGTTGAACCGGTGCCAGCTCGCCCCATTAAATTCCTTTCGGCTCCCCCTGATAAGGACTTTCTTTCGAAAGGTGTGGCTGTAGATGCCTTGGTGGTGGCATCTGCCACCCAGCAAGATGTGGCAGAGGCTTCAATGTCCGTCCATCCTCCTAATAAGGAGTCTAGGAGCATGGATCGGTACGGGAAGTATACCCTTTCTTCAGCAACCCTTACATTAAGGTCTCTGAACTACTTGACGCATTTCACGAGACTGCAGAGGGATCTGGTCAAGGAGCTTTCGGATACCCTCTCCAGTAACTTACCTGAGCAGTTGGCCCAGACGGTTAACTCCCAGTTGGCTACCCTGTCCTCATTATCCAACTCGTCCATGAGGCTCATTTCTTATGCAGCCGAAGGAGCGAGCAGAGTGGCGGGAACAGGTTTTGCTCTACGGAGACAAGCCTGGCTACGCCTGTGTCACTTTGCGGAGGCCTTTAAGTCTTCCTTTGCCGACGCCCCCTTTGATGGGTCCTCACTGTTTGGACCCAAGGTAAAGGACACTTTGACTCGCTGCAAACAGGAGGGTAAGACTTTAACTGCCGTAGGGGCCCGGTTTTCCACTCCCTTCAGACCTTATCCCAAGACTCGAAGAGGAGGGAAAATGTGGTTCCATAAGTCTCAAAAGCCTTACTCGCAGCAGAGTGATTCCCTTCTAGAGGCAGAGGAGGGGGAAATTTTTCAGGGAGATGCCGTCCCAGAGGCGGCGGAGGCCCCCGCAACACTGGAGACCGCGAGTCCTTTTGTGGCTCCTCCTCCTTCCAGCATCCCTGAAGGAGTACCCGACTGTGCAGCTCCGGAGCCAGTCGGGGGTCATTTTTCGAGACACCTAAAGGCCTGGGAAAATATCACTCAGGACCAATGGGTGCTCCGAATCATCGCCGGAGGTTACACCATTCCCTTCTCTCAACCCCCCCCACCATCCCAAAGAATCCCGGACCCACCACCCAGTCAACGGGATCATGCAGCCAGCGAAATATCGAAGCTGCTTCAAAAAGGAGTCATCCAACCTGTCCCCGCAGATCAGGCCGGATCAGGGACTTACTCAAGATTCTTTTTGGTACCAAAAAAGACCGGGGACTTGAGGCCCATTTTGGATCTCAGCAAGTTAAACCGATTAGTGAAAAAGTCCAAATTCTGGATGGTCACCTTGCAATCCATTCTCCCGCTTTTGGAGAAAGGTGTTTGGATGTGCTCCATAGATCTCAAAGATGCCTATTATCACATTCTGATAGATCAGGCGTCGAGGAGACACTTGCGCTTCAGCCTAGGAGACAGTCATTTCCAGTTCCGTGCACTGCCCTTTGGTCTCACCACAGCCCCCAGGGTGTTCACCAAATGTTTGGTGGTGGTGACTGCTCACCTGAGAAGTCTAGGATTCCAGGTGTTTCCATACCTAGACGACTGGCTCCTAACTGCCACCTCCAGGCATCTACTCTTGAAAACTCTAGCAGCCACTATCTCTCTAGGCAACTCCTTAGGAATCACCTTCAATTGGACACAATCTGTATTGCTGCCATCTCAGCGTATTCTGTTTATTGGTGCAGAAATAGACTCAAGGCAGATGTGAGTCTATCTTCCTGCGGAAAGGATAGCAACGCTGCAGTCTCAGGTTCAGGCATTACTCCTCAGACTTCGTGCTCCAGCGAGAATGGTCCTGCAGCTGTTGGGTTCCATGTCAGCCACCATTCTTCTGGTCCCCTTGGCAAGGTTGCATATGAGGATACTCCAGTGGCTCCTATCAGTCCAGTGGTCTTATCAAGACCTTCCCCTCAGTCACCACATACTGATCACAGAGATGTGCAAACAGGATCTTCGTTGGTGGCTTCTTTCCTCCAACCTGAATCTAGGGTGACCCTTCGTTCCCCCACTCCCCTCGGCCACGTTGACTACGGACACCTCCCAGACAGGGTGGGGGGGACATTATCTGGACAGGTCGGTCCAAGGCACGTGGCACACCGATGAGAGTCTTCTCCACATCAATATCCTGGAAATGAGGGCGGTGCTTTTAACGTTGCAAGCACTGCACGATCACCTCCCCCAGGGTACGATTGCCATTCAGTCTGACAACATGTCGGTAGTCTGGTACTTAAACAAGCAAGGAGGGACCAGGTCTTACCCCCTTTGCAGAGAGGCCATGAAGGTATGGGATTGGGCGATTGCTACCAAATGTTTCCTAGTGGCAACACACATTCCGGGGAGATAGCCGACAGACTGAGCAGAACTATTCTCTCCCCTCACGAGTGGTCCTTGAACGACAGAGTGGTAGCACAGATTTTCACGAGATGGGGAGCTCCTTGTTGCAATCTCTTCGCAACTCCCCTCAACGCGAAATGCCAGCAGTTCTTCTCTCTCACCCCAGTTCCGGGAGAGATCCCCAAGGATGCTCTAGTCCAAGTTTGGCCCCCCGGTCTGCTATACGCTTTTCCACCGGTCCCCCTTCTCCCCAAGGTGATTCAGAAGGTGATTCGCTTGGAAAGCAAAATGATTCTAATCGCCCCATACTGGCCTCGTCAAGTCTGGTTCCCCTTTCTTCACAAATATGCATTGGAGGGTCCCTGGTTCCTGGACCAAGTTCCGGACCTCTTGACGCATCAGTCAGGACAGCTCCATCAGTCCCTCCATTCATTGAAGTTAGCAGCTTGGCTACTCCTCTTCTGACCATAGTTAGGAGCCATTCTTTCGACCCTGAAGTCATGCATATTTTGTCCTCGGCCCACAAGACTTCTACTAAAAAGATGTATAGCAATAAATGGAAGAGGTTTGCTATTTGGGCCCAACTCGAGGATTAGACCCTATGACAGCCTCGTGTCAGAGGTTCTGAAGTTTTAGCTTCCCTGTTCAACCAAGGTTGTTCGGTGTCTACCATCAAAGTTCAATTGGCTGCTATTTCCAATTTTCACGAGAGCGTAGAACCACCTTTAATGAGCAACAAGTTGTGCAAAGCCTTTATTAAAGGAGCTTGGCTTTTACGGCCCCCTATATCTCATCCCGCACCACCGTGGGACCTTAATGTAGTGTTAGGTGCATTAACCTCATCTCCCTTTGAGCCGGCAGCAACCTGTGACTTAAAATTTCTTTCTTGGAAGACTGCTCTTCTAGTTGCTATTACATCAGCCAGGCGAGTTTCAGAACTTCAAGCCCTATGTGTCAAACCACCATACCTGGTATTTCACAAGGATAGAGTATCTCTTAGACCAAACCCATCCTTTATACCAAAGGTTTGTTCTAACTTTTGTTTGCAACAATCACTGGAATTACCGTTTTTTTTCCCTAAGTATTCAAACAGAGCTGAGTATACCTTTCACAGCTTAGACGTGCACAGACAATTACGTTTCTATTTGGATAGGACACACCAAGCACGAAAATCAGATCAACTGTTTGTGTCCTTTTCGGACAATAAATTGGGCAAAGCAATCACGAAGGTCACTATTGCCAAGTGGATCAGAGACTGTATCAGTCATATTTATCGCATTTCAAATAAGGAGCTTATAGTCACAGTGAAAGCTCATTCTACCAGGGCTATGGCCACTTCGGCAGCCTTTCATTCCAAGCTCTCTATTAGTGACATTTGTGCAGCTGCTACGTGGTCTTCTCTACACACCTTTATTTCTCACTACAAATTGGATGTGGCATCTAGGGGTTGAGCTTCCTTCGGTTCCACGGTTCTCAGGAGCGTTTTCCAGTGAGCCACCCAGGAATTAGGTGCTAGGGACGCTGTCCCATCTGTAGAGAATGTAGGCGAGATGGATCCCATACATCTAAAGTTATGGTAAGTACATAACTAAAAGTTTCTGGAGGTGCCCCCCCCCCCCTATGGAAACAAATTCCTGCCATCACTACCCACTCAGAGAGCTGCTACCCACCTACTGCTTCTTTACAGAGATCCTTTCCAAGGATGTCTTTAACCAAAAGAGCATTTAGCAGATTTGCACCTTCAGTGTAGAACGCCATACCACCCATTAATAGGAATCTCCCAACTCTTCCCCTCTGTAATGCGCACTCAACCAAATCAAACGATTATTCTTTTCCTCTCTTCTCTCAACAACTATTTTTTATTATTTGTCTACTTTCTCTTCCATTTTATTTGCCATTTTCCTTATTTTTTTCTCTGCAGCCACTGTTTTTTGAAAACTGCTCATTACAATTTAATGCATGCTAATATGATTATACTTTCTTATTGCAAATGTAATCAATACTTGTACTTACTTTTGTAATTGCATTTTCTTTGTTTTAGTTTTGCTTCTGGCCTAAGATCATGGTTAAGTAGTGTCCTTGGACCAACACACTTATTAATTTTTCTAATGATCTGATTAATTATTTAATTAGCAGCAAATTACAGTACAAAACTATGTCACATTTAGAAATGAAAAGTGCATTTGTTGCAATAATGTTGCACATGTTTTGGACAAGCATTTTTTTATGTTCCCATGACTTTTGTAGGTTGTGCAAGTTTTTAATTGTAGTTGTGAGTTAGCCACATTTTTGCATCTGTGTTGTCTTATTAATTTATTTAGCTGCTGTGATCACCTGTAGCAGTGGTGTATATAATAATGCCTTATTAATGGTTTTCTAATGCAAATGAGGTCCTCAGAAGACATTTAAATGAATAATGCAGTGTTTGCATGTCTTAATTTTTGGCACAGGCACTGCACTAATATGACACTCTATTGCTTGTCTGTCTGCTTGGCTTTCTGCTGGGCCCAGCAAGTTTTTTTTTTACTGCATGATGTAGTAAATGCTCAACTTTCCCCTTTTACACTTCATCATTGCCTAACAGGTTCAGAAGATGTAATGCTGCTGTAGATTTCATTACTAGTAATGATTCTGAATAGTATACAAGGGGAAATCATACAGAGTTTTCCTGCAGTTAAAAGTAGCATCAGAATCATACCTCTCAACTGTACAGATTTTTGCAGAATGTCCAGATTTTTGCCTCATATTTTTGGTCTGTTTTTCATAAAATTATGTTTTTTTTTGGCAAATTAGTGGCAAATCATTAAAAATTGAAGTTACAAAATAATGACAGACATCTGAGTTTCAGAATTCATACCCTTCAGAAAACTCATGCTAATGCAAATCCTTTTATTCTGTCAACTTTCTAAGTTTGTAAGAGTTATATTCAAAAATTGTCTATTTTTGGGCCTTTGTCCCACTTTTATTTATGGCTTTGTTCAGATTTCTTGCTCTAAGAGGTGGTCAGGTATTGTCAGAATGCAGAACAGTTTGCCAGCAGTATTATGCTTCTTTTTTCTCTTTATTTTCCATTTGAGGACTTTTTCCTGTTGATTTTATCTCTCGACTTAAGTACTGTGTACTGCATTTATAGTAGTTCATCTGAATGATGGTCAGCAGGCTGCTGGCAGGCAATATTCCTTGGTCACTACACGCTGTCAAATCACCAGCAAAACTACATGACGTGAAAGATCCTGTATTGTAACTCCTGTCTGAAGTGTTTTTTTTCAGTGTTCAATGCGGATATTACAACAGCTATACCAGTTTTTTAAGTGTACTAACATTTACTTTAATTTTGTTTTACGTGTACATTTTGTAAGGGTTTTGTAAAGGTTCCTGACCTTCATAAGGCTCTGTGCCAAACCACATATATAGCTTTGATGCTGCGTTTGGGTACTTGTTCATAACAATTCATATTTCAGCAGTACAGGTTGTATTCAGTATAATTATTTGCATTTGTATTACAGAAAAGAATCTAGTCTTACTGCTAAATTGTCAATGCACATTTTTGAGCAGTTGGTAGCTGAACAGTGCACAGAATGTAACAGTAAATCTGTATATAAAACATCCACAAAACTCTTTTCCATCAGGAATAAATTCTACTCTGAATGTTCACATTACATCATCTTACTGTCACTGTATGTTTTGCTTTTTTATTGTCCCACATATGTACTCAGTAGCTCTTATCCATAATGTAGTCCATACATCATTGCCCACAGCCATTAACGGTGTGAACCTACTCCAGGGTTCTACAGCAGGGTAAACAGCAAATTCCATTAATGTTGAAAATGACTTACAGTGAGTTTACTTTGTAGCATCAGCAATCAATGAAAGAGTGCTGAGTGTACGGACTTGCTATAGTGCATACATTCCACAGCAGGAGCTCAACCTGTTCTTCACTTTCACATTTTCTGTCTCATCTAGAGTAACAATGTCCAGTGGTAGTTGTAGCCAGGCAGAAAGTCCATCTTCACCCCAATGGACAACCCATTGTTAAGCTGCCCTTTCCTACCCTCCCCTATTGGCTGCTCCTGTCAGTAGGCCTGCTATTTGTACCAGTGTTGCCTGTGTCCTTTTCAAAGCTTCGGCCCAGCATAGTGTCATTCTGACTTATGTGCTGTGTTGAAATAGGAAATGCTACTGTCTGCCAAATTTATGTTATTACCAGGTAAGTGCATTAGGAAGTATATCCAAGTATGTTCAGATGGTAGCGGTTCATTTAAACTGAATTTCATTTTCCTGAATCACAATTAATTGAACAAACTGACTAAAACTCATTTGACTGAAATCACATTTAATTAACTGAATCATGACTGACCAAAAATTGTAAAGTCAATTTTGTTAGTTTTGTGTTTGTATGGAAGCAGTGATTCATAGTGTGTTTCCTTTTTTCTTTTCTCTATTGTTTTGTGACGGTGAAGTTAGTACATGGCCAGGAGGGTGGTTCGGGGGGGTTGATGCTGGGCTTGCCCTCTTTGGAAAAACAAGGTTTAAATTATGTTTGGTCTAATAGTTTTTCGGTTTAATGTGATTCTGCAAAATGAATTCTCAGTCAAATATGTTTTCAGTAAAATATTTTGGTCATTTCAGATTCAGTCAAGTGTGATTCAATAAAGTGGAGTACACTAGTTTAGATAAATGGCAATAGTATTTCAGCACATACTAAACAGTACAGCCACATCATTTAGAGGTCTTACAGTAGATCAGACAGTATGAAATCTGCTCAGAAGTTAAGTGTTTAAGCTGAGACTACATGTGCTTGTATAGTTGAAATTAGTATAAGTGAAGTCTTTGCAGGTGACTGTGTTTTGTCTGTATAAATTAATATCGGTAATATTGATGTAATAATTGTGACCTGTAAGAGCTGCAGCTACTAATACTGGAAGTTCTTTTCTTTCTTTTTTTTAAGACCTGACATTTTGTGTCCCTTGTGTTATTGATATATGAAAGGTCAGATAATGATCAAACATCTAGACAGGAAACACTGAAAATCCATTAACCATAACTGGATTTTTAAAAATGTTTTATTAGGTTTACTGTCACTGACAAGGTACGACGAAACAGCTGTATCAACAGACTGGCAAAAAAAATTGACTCCAGAGCAGTATTTTGTAACTCGGGAAAAGGGAACTGAAATTGTAAGTAATAGCTAACTAAATTTTAGTCATATTTGTTTCTGAGTTATTTTTTATTCGTCTTCTAATTTGAGTAACAGAAAAATGAAACTGAATAAGTGCTTCCTGCTATGTACAAGAGATCATATTTTATCATCACTAGTTTGCCATAATTTTGGATGACAGTATAAACAAAGGAAACTAATCTTTGCCAACATAATACCATCCATTCATCCGGCAGGAGATCCCTTAACAAAAATTTAGACTCTGTATTGACTTGCTGTTTGGTGCTTGCATTATCATGTAATAAACCACGTGTGCACATTTACAATAATGTATGTTGCATGTTATAAACGTGTGCCTCCTTTAGGAGGCAGTTGTTAGTGCTGTACAGATATCATCATGGTTAGTCATGTGCATTGTTTACTGCTTGTTTGTTTATTTATGTTAGTAGTATTCTATCCTTAATCATTTATACAGAAATAGGCTATGTCTGTGTCACGTAATCACTGTATCTATTGAACAAAGCATGTTGTGTGACTTTACATTAGTTTGGAATATATTCACAGTCATCATGGTCTAAACTGTTATCACAAAATAAAGTAAAAAAAAAAAATCAGGCTTTTTGTAACCAGATGTACATTACATTAGAGACACAACACAGACTGCAGTGTCCAGTCTGTCCTGCTCTGACAGCTATGTTTATAGTTTCAGGTTGTGAGAAGAGTATTTGTTACTTTTTTGTACAGTTTGTCAGGGATCACCATTCCTTCCAGCAGAACTTAAACTGCAGAGTTCCCTGAAAAACATTTCAGGATCAGCATTTTTTCACTGTTTGTAAAAACAGAAAATGAATGAAAAATAGCATTAATGTTGTATAAAAACTAACATATAAGCAGGGAAACAGTTTATTAATCAGAAGCTTACCAAAGACCTTATGCTACAGAGGTCTGTAAAAACGTACATAATTTAATGTGTTAGGATGCATGGATCGTGCCATCCCTAGCAAAACCAAGATTCACTCCTCTAAGAGAAGGAAGCCAGTTTGGTGGACCCCTGCAATAAACAGGCTATACAATAGAAGGAGGAAACTAGTTCAGAAAAAAAGCAAATCCCAAGAAGGAAATACATCCCTGGTCAGTATCAGTAAGAAACTAAGGTCCCTCATGAAATTATCCAAGGCTAACTTCAAAAGAAAAATAGCCAAGGATTCAAAAGATAACCACAGAGCCTTCTTTAGCTATGTTAAGAATCTAAGTGGCAACTCACAGATATGCACTGAACTAGTGCAAAATAGCACAAAATATACTGAACCTACTGATATTGCCAACATCCTGGCAGATAGATTCAGTGCAAACTTCACCCCCCACTCACCTCCAAAAGGGCCCACAACAATACCGGAAAAGTGTAGTGTCTCAAAAAATCACAGATGCGCAGGTGAAAACAGCCCTTTCAAAAGCCAAAAACACAGCGTCAATGGGACAAGATGGTGTCCCAGGCTGCGTCTTGCACAAACTACAGAACGAACTAACCTCCCACCTAAACACGCTGTTCAACCCCAGCCTCTCCACAGACTACATAGCCACAGAATGGCACACAGCAATGGTTATTCCTTTCCACAAAGGAGGGGCCACAACTGACCCTGGTAACTATTGCCCCATAAGCCTGATTAGCCTGGTCTGCAAAGATATTGAGCGCATCATCATGGAACTCTTTAACAAAGACATTGGGAACCTCCAAACACTTGATACGACCCAGTTCAGCTTTGTTAAGGGCAGATCATGTCTACTAAACCTGGTTGACTTCTTCAAGACAGTCACCAAGGTCATAGATGAGGGAAAGGTGGTTCACACAACTTACTTTGACATCACCAAGGCTTTCAACACCATTCCCCACTCGGGTATTACAGAAAAACTCACCAGCCTGAACATAGATCCCTACGTCATGAGATGGGTTGCCAACTGGCTTACAGACAGAACTCACACGGTAAGAATAACAGGCTCCAGGTCCGACTCTAAACCAGTCACAAGTGGTGTCCCACAAGGCTCAGTCCTGGGACCCCTACTGTTCGGCATATACTTCTCAGAAGTACAGGCAAACACAGGAGAACTATGACTAACTAAGTTCGCCGATGACTGCAAACTGGGAGCCATAATTTACTCTCTGGCTGACATGGGCATCCTCCAAAAGGGCCTTACTGATATGGACACCTGGTGTCAAAGTCATGGCCTCAAGCTAAATACCAAAAAATGCATAGTCATCCCATTTGGGAAAAACAAAACGCCCACGAATTACCACATAGGTGGCAGCCCCCTTAATACAAAAGAGGTAATAAGAGATCTGGGAACCCAGGTAGATAGTAATCTCTCCTTTGACAATCATATTGCCAAAGTAGTTAGTAAATCCTTCTATGTGGCCCATCTAATTACTAGCATCTAGAAATAAAGAGGTTATAGTGCCCCTCTACTCATCACTCATTAGACCCATCACAGAGTGTAATGCCCTATTTGGGATGTACCTCACAAGACACTTCCAATAGCTGGAAAGACCACAAAAGTACCTCACCAAGAGGATTACTGGTCTCAAACATATGTCCTATGCAGCCCGACTGAAAAAACTCTGGCTGTACTCAGTGGCATATCACTTACTCAGAGGTGATCTCTGCCTGACTTACAAAGCCATGTTCAACTCAGAATTGATGGACATGCTCCACCTAAAGAAATCCAAGTCACTGCGAGCCATGCGCTCTAGTGAGCTAAACCTCACCACAACAATAAATAGAACATGCTGGAGGGATAGATTCCTATCACACAGACTCCCCATCTTTATCAGGCAGAGCCCCTCACTAACACTGTTCAAGAGAAACCTTGACAAGTGGATGGGTAACAGAAAATACACCCTTGGGATCACTTCATTGGCTCTGCTTGACGGAGGATCAGTTAATTAATCAATGGGGTGGTGAAAGCCGACACACTCTGGCTAGGCTTATAAATGCCCTCGGGCAGATAGCATAGGTTCATAGGCAGGTACTAGGCTATGTGAGTTTTTCCAGCTGACATCTGTTACCATTGACAAAAATGTAGCTTAGAATTTTTATGCACTGAATAACTTCCAATAAAAGTAGTTGTTCTATTGATTTGGCATGCAGGGTAATCTCAATAAGCAGGATAGTGTTTTCACTAAAATATTATTGCATTTTATTATAGTAAAATTAGCATACGTTCTAAGAAGTTTTATTATTACACATTTATATGCAATATAGTGCTGCAGTAAGAACATTTAGCTTTATTTATTTAGTTTTTTGTTGAGTGTATTAGTCTCACTAGGTAGTCTTTTTTCAGGATAGACCAGAAATGGTCATACCGATAAGGGGAAATTGGCAATGGCACCAGGGATATTCCCATGCTCCGGATCCTGTTTGGCATTATGGAGGCAGGGAGACATGGAGATGCAGTCCAAAGTGACATGGAAAGACATGAATGTGTTAGTCACTACCCTGCGGGGCAGTGCTTTATCAACACAGCAGTCATTACAGATGGATAAGGAGAAATCTGTAGATGATGGCAGGTTTAAAGAGTTATGGATAAAACTGTGTCAAAAATTCAGGAAGGTAATGACTATGTGGACATGAACAGTCTCACAAAAGATTCTGCTTTACAGCTACGACTATCTGCTTCACATATCACTTCACCAACCTTGAGAGAAAGCAATGATCTAGAGCAGCAAACCTGTGCATCTTTGTGTGATTCTGCTTCTCTAAGGTTCATAGGTAGGTACTAGGCTATCTGCCCAAGGGCATTTATAAGCCTAGCCAGAATGTGTTGGCTTTCACCATCCCCTTAGATTAGTGCTCTTCACAATGCAAAAGTGTTCTCTCCAATAGCAGTGTGTCCCAGGATGTTTTCTGATGATATTAAACACAATCCCTCTGTGAAGGAGACAATAAGGACACCAGGAGAGATGCAGCAGCTGGAGCAGTGACCCTTTCTATTAAGATATTGGTGGACTAAATGGGGGGCATAAACCAGTGTAATTCTTGGTGTGAAGTTGTTGCGGCATTAAGAGATAAGTTCCTGCAGGTATGGGCACTAATTGTTTTGTCTCAGAATATCTGTATGACTTTTATTTATTTATTTGGTAAGGGCACTAATTTGTTTTGTCTCAGAACATCTGTATGACATTTATTTATTTATTTAATTTTATTTTACATCTGTTGACCGGGATAGTCCAACTGGATATATGTCAATTTTCAGCGGAGGCACGGGGAGAAAAGCTCCAAACTTACAAACAGATAAAGACAAGCAAGTTACAGTATATGCACAAACATATTGTATTAACACGCAAGTTACAGTCTCACATTTCAAGCCTATGAAGAATACAGTTTATATTCAGAAATATATACAAATAAGCTTAGAGTTGGAACAAATATTAATTAATTTTCAAAGAAAGTGTGATTGTGCACCATAATGTGATTTTTTTTAAGTATTACTTGCATTTTTATTAGAAAAGGTGTGTACAAATAATGTAATGTAGGGGTAATGTTATCCAAACATTACTGTGCGGCTCAGACATTTATTGTGGATTTGGACTAGGAAATGGAAAAAGTCATTTTATGGAATTGTTTGTAAAGGGTCATTTAGTGCATCTGGAAAATCAAACATTTGTTGAATCCAGCAGGTGTGTGATTTGTTATGTAGATGATCCCTACATTTGTTTTGAAGAGTTGAGGTATTTAAAATGAGAATGTGTAAAGTTGCAGTGTGATTAAAGTGGTGGGACTGGCCTTAACTAGCTGGTAAAATGTGTAAAAACTGGTAGTGAAAGTAATTATGAGGGTTTAATTAATTAATTTATTTCTGTTTGTTAACCATATGATCCTTGTGGATAATTTTCATGCCCTGTTTAGGAAAAATAGCAATACTTAACAGAAGGACACTAATGTCAGAGACAGCGAAAGAGAGATTTCAAAGCTAATATAAAATAAATTGTTCAGACATTAGACACATCTACAGATGTCTTTGCCTCTTTACATGACCTAAGCCCAGCACTGAACTGGCAAACGAATCCTTCCTTCCCCAGGCCCTCCCAGACCTCAGGGCTCCGAGGTCTCAACCACCCAACCCAGGGCCTCCACCAGACATGAAGCCTCTTCTTGGACTGAGGCCTCTCCTACATCCTCTGATGATGCCAGGGTGACTGGATCCATCTGGACGAGGATTCTTCCCTCTCCTCCTAGGAGGATTATGATTCTGCTGATTCACTCCTCCTCCTGAGGCCTCATTTCCAGTGGCCCTGAGAGGGAAGCCTCCACTCCATGAGAATACTTCAGACTCCAGGACAGGAAAACCCACAGGCCTTCAGAGCCTTCTCCAAGCTGATAGGCTGCTGTCCTGTGTGATGTGTCAGATGGTGTGTGTCTCCCTTTCTCCCCTGCTCCCTCCATTCGTGCCCCCCCTGATACAACCTTCCAGACAGATCATAAACATCTCTTCAAGGCCCACTCTGTTGACCTAGAAACTATTTCCCAGGGGCCCACTATTTCCTTCTTCAAAGGGCCCTCCCAGGCTTGCCCTCAGACATCCCACTTCCACGCAGGGGAGAGGAGGGCCCTGCATACAGTCCTCAACCACACTGGCCATGCCAACCCTTAACTGCCTTTTTCATTTGTTTCAGTATCAGGATTTTTGATGGAGGATTTTAAAGAAATGATTTGCAGAAAAGCCTTTTGATTTGGTTCATAATAAGTGCAGGTTAGCAATCATTTTCTTTCAGTGTGGTTATGATGCATTGGAAGCATATGAAGCTTCATGTAGACAGGGGCCACACCCACACGTAGACATGCATGATTGAAAGAAGAACAAAGAACAGGAGATCATAAATCAGTCTAAAGTAAGATGCTCTAGGAAGCACACAAGAAATTTGGTGCTACTGCTGTGTTGTTGGAAATCAATTTTTGAAATCAATTGGGAAAAGGCTAAAGTCAAAGATTTCCTCAGGTTCAGCCACCAAGGTTCAGCAGGAATTGGCCTTCTAAGAATTGGTCTTCCATAGCACAGTGAAATTGCATTGTTTCAAGCAGAACAGTACTACATACAATTACTCATAACTAATAATGGTGTACAATATGTATGGGTGGAGAAGGGGTTGAGAAGGTATAAGGCAATAATAAACAGGGTACAGAAAGAGCTGAAATGGTAGAAGAACAATAATAATTACATCCTTCAAAGACATCAGTGAAAAGTGGTGTTCTCCCTCTTTATTCCTCTCCATGTATGCTCAAGAGGAGGGAGAGAGGGCATTAGGACAAGAACCTGAGAGAAGAGACTTCAAGTACTAACTTTATCCAAAGGGGAAGGGAGTGAAGAAGATGTTGATAAAAATAGAAGGGATAGAAGCCAAACAGAAAACCTTAAAAGAGATACACAGCATCAGTACATTTAAGTGAAGTCTATCTCACTCAAGGGTAAATAATATTTAGAATGAAGTTCAGAGAATAGAATTTAATGTATTGGTTGACGTGATAGAAATTGGGTAAGACATGACAACTGCATCCTTGAAAGAACAGGAACAAGTTATTTAATATTTGATAGGCCTCAACCTTTGGTCTTTAGGGACAAACACATGTTCAGGTGTTGTTGCCATAGTCAAGGGAATATCGCTAATAGTTTGAAAAATGGTATGTGATGGATACAGTTTAATGTATAATAGCTGATTTTGAGTTAAACAGGTGTAACTGGAGACTTATAAATGTTTATGCATGCAATCAGTGACTATGGGCTTTGGTTCCACCTTGGTTGGAGATATCCTTTTCTACAATTTGTGGTGGGCTCTTTAATTGTAACATGAAGAACATGAAAAATAATGTAGATATTATGCTGTAGAAAAACTTATTAACATAGATCAGTTGGTGTTGAGGCCCAAAAGGTTCTGTTTTTTTTCTTTTTTTCAAGAAGGGATTTGCAGACACGGATAGACTTTTGATTTATTTATTTATTTTATACCTATGATCATTAATAAAGAATTAATCAAATGGGAAGGGCCATTGTGAGAAACAGGTTTTTCTGATCATAGCACAGTTATTTTGGAGATACAGCAGTATAATTATTTTGAGCCTGTAGAAAAAGGAATTTTTAGACTGAGACCTGATTTTTTTGTGCAAAGCTGGCATAATGAACACGTATTTAAATAACATTTAAAAAGATCATATTATGGTATGGCCTGTTGGGTATATTCGTCCGGATGGAGTTGGAGGAGGGGAGTTAAAAACAAAAACAAAATTGTTCCAATATCAATGGTGACAAAATGTTGAAAAAGAGAAGAGGCATATAGAGCTGAGTTTGTAATAAAGAGTCATTGGACAGATTTATGCTAGAATGGATAAGCAGGTTTTCATTGTTAGCAGGTGACCAGACCAGATGGGTTAGTGGTTAAGGTCTTTGCCTCCCATGCACAAGGTTCGATCCTGACCTCCAACCAATGCCTTTTGGAGTTTGCATGTTCTCCCTTTGTCTCCATGGGGATTCTCCCATGTCCAAAAAAGATGCTGAGTGTTTCCATCTCAAACTCACTAATGAATGGAGCTGTGGGCAGCAGCACAGACTCTACATGGTGCCCTATAGGGGGAAGAGATGTACAGACCAACTGCTTTGGGCATCTACTGTGGTGCACAGTATCCTCAAGATAGGAGCACATGGATCACAAACTGCGTGCCGTGGTAGGGCTAGCCACTTGATGGTGTAAAATATGGCTCTAGGTGATTCGGTCATGTTGACTAATGTCGCAAAAATGGGCATGGGTAGTTACCGGTGATAAATGGAGAACCTGGCCTACTCTGACCCATGCCAGGGACCCATGCTAATGGTGGGAGGGGTATATGTGCCCCTATTGGCCACTGTGTGCCCACCATAAAGCCCAGCAACCCTGGGTCAATAAGCTACTGGCTGGCCGGTGTCTAGTTGCCCAGCTAGGGTTACCTGGGATAGCTCTGCTGAGCGAAAGCTGGATGTAAAACCAACCAACCTGCCAAACATGAACTGAGAATTGCTACGCTTAATGTAGGTTCACTGACAGGCTGCAGCTTGGAAGTGGATGACATGATGATACAGAGGAGGCTGGACATCCTATGTATCCAAGAGATGAGATGGAAGGAAAGTGCAGCAAAGCCACTTGGCTTGGGATCCAGAGTCTACTACTCAGGTGGAGGGCAGGCTAGAAATGGTGCAGGAACTGAGGTGAAAGAGAGGCTTCGGAAGGCAGTAAGGGATATCATCAGAATTAATGACAGACTCATGGCAGTCAGACTCCAGTGTAATGATAGGGCAGTATTCATAATCTCAGCCTATGCCCCACAGCAAGGTTGTGATAGTGAGAAAAGGAGTGCATTCAGACAGCAGCTGCAGCACCTACTAGATAAAGTAGGACAACATGAATTGGTGTTGATAATGAGTGACTTGAATGCACATATCGGGATAGGCAGAACAGGATATGAGGATTACCTGGGTGGGGCAACAGGAATAAAGAAGGAGAAGCCACTCTAGAATTCTGTCTGGCAAATGGCTTGATAGTAGCCAACACATGGTTCAGAAAGAGAGACAGTCACAAGGTCACATACAAGAGTAGTCAGCATGCAGCTCAGGTAGACTTCCTCCTAGTAAGGAAAAGGCACTGGGGTAGAATACATGATTGTAAAGTCATCCCCAGTGAAACAGTCAGTCCACAGCATAAACTACTAGTTGCCACAATCAGCTGCAAGCAGTGGTCAGAGAAGGCTCTAAGGTCAACAGAGACCAGGCTGAAGACCTGGAAGTTGACTGGAGAGAAAGTACAACAGTTCAAGGAAATACTCAGCACTCTAGCACCCCAAGAAGAGGAGGAAATAGGTGGAGTTGAAGAAGAATGGCAGCGCCTAAAAACAGCATGTGTTAGGACTACAGAAAAGATATGTGGCTGAGCCAGGTATGGAAATAAGGTACATAAGGAAAGCTGGTGGTGGAATGCAGAAGTCCAGGAAGTCATCAAAAGAAAGAAGGAGTGCAGGAAAAAGTTGGAGATGGAAAAGACTGACCAGGCTAGGAAGGACTACTGGTTGGCTAACAAAGCTAAGAAATAAGTTGCAATAGCAAAGAATAGGGCATCAGAGGCACTCTACTAACTTCTGGAAAGTGACTCAGTATGGGGCACAAAGAACCTATATCAGGTTGCAAGGCAAAGACAGAAAGATAAAGAAGATAGTCAGACACCCTTCATAAGGGATGCCAGAAACAACCTGCTCACCAGCCCAGAGGACATCAAAGGCAGATGGAAGGAGTATTTCCAGCAGCTTCTAAATGAAGAAAACCCCACAGAAGCTGTACTGCCCCAGAAACAGCCTACAATGAGAGAAGAAGAGGAGCCCCCCTTAGAGGAAGTAAGCACCAAGGAAGATGAAGTCAGGGAAAGCAGCAGGCTCAGATGAGGTCACAGCAGATATGATAAAGATGCTGAGTGAGATAGGGGAGAAATGGCTTCTGATGGTACTAATAGCAGAGTGGAGAGAAATCCCAGATGATGGGAGAATAAGCATACTCATGCCAGTGTACAAGAACAAAGGGGACATCCACAACTGTGGGCAATACAGAGGTGTCAAACTCCTATCACATTGCATGAAAGTTCTGAAGAGGGTAATTGATAAGCGGATACGCAAAGTAGTAGGGTGTAAGATGGGAGATGAGCAGTCTGGATTCAGATCAGGATGCAGCACAATTGACACAATGTTTGCATTGAGGCAGATGCTTGAGAAGAAGCTAGAGATGAGGATAGAGTCCGACTGGGCATTCCTAGACTTGGAGAAAGCATATGACAAGGTCCCAAGAAAGCTGATCTGAGCAGTACTGCTGTGGTTTGAAGTCCCAGAAACATTGGTAGAATTAGTGCAGGCTATGTACAAGGACCCAATGACTCAAGTATGAGCAGTGTTCGGCCTCACAGAGGGGTTCCCAGTGGGAGTGGGTGTACATCAGGGTTTAGTTCTGAGCCCACTGCTGTTCATACTGGTGATGGAATACATTAGCAAACAGGTTGGAGGGGACGGGTCAACAAAGCTGCTGTATGCAGACAGTGTGGCAGTACAGGCAGACTTTGAGCTAGAACTTCAGCAAAGGATAGGAGAATGGAATGCAAATTTGAAGGCACATGGGATGAAAGTAAGCACAGATAAGGCAGCAGTAATGGCAGCAAACTGAGGAAATCAGAAGAAGCTGAGAATAGAGATAGAAGGAAAGACAGTGTGACAGGTAAACAGCTTCAAGTATCTGGGAGGGGTAGTTGAGGAGAAGGGTAGTCTGAATGAAGAGGTCAAAGCTAGAATCAGAGGGGCTGCAGCCGACTGACATGTAGTATCAGGTGTAGTCTGTGACCGAAGAATGCCAAAAAAGCTGAAAAGTAAGGTGTACAAGACAATGGTGTGACCAGTACTACTGTATGGTACAGTCAGGCATGAGTGTTGAAGAAGGCAGGAGTGTGGCACTGAATTGAGTGGCGACAGTTAACATGATCCCCGACCCCATGTAGAAAAATGGGAAAAGGAGGAGCTGATGATGATGATAATGATGATGATGATGATGATGATGAGGTGATGGGGTGGGTTTCAAAGCAATGCTTTGGGACCACAGGAAATCAGAGGGCATGTCTTTGGTAACTGAGTCAGGAAATGGAAAAAAATGGGAGCATCGCATAACAGACATGGAGGGAACTTGTATCTTTGCAGGACAAATTAACATTTTTTTTTAATACTGCTCAGAGAAGTTAAGTCATCTAATCAATATTTAAGGACATTTTGGGGGAAAAGTTGTTTGATGTTGAAGCAAGAAAGGAACTAGAAAAACGTTATCCTTTTCTGAAATAAAACTGGCATTAAAACAGTATTAAGGACAATACCCCAGGGCAAGATTGGATCTCTTATGATTGTTATAAGGGTTGAAGAATAGCCATTTGTGTGTGTGTATAACTGGCTGTTTTTAATGCGTGGTTAATGGTCATTTGGGAATGTAGTGAAGGAAAGGAGTAGTGAGGCAAAGGTGCTTCTCAAGTCCAGTTTTGTTTGGGTTACGTTTGGGTTATGTATATTTAACGGAATGCACCAGTGTAAGGACAGTGTGTATTTCTTTGATTCTCTGTTTTACCCATCTTTAGTATCATATGTGGATGATAATGTTCTGTATGGGGAGACTAAAGAACAAGTGCAGCACCTTTTATTTACCTTAATGGACAGTCTGAAGTGTTTCAGTCTGAGACTAAATATTAAAAATAGTATGCGATTCAACTGTAAAGAGGAAATAATTTAAATTCATTTTGCTAAGGATTCTTTAGAGGTTTCAGATGTAATGTTTTCAAGAGAATGGGTTGGTTATGTCACAGTGGAAACTGGTCATAAAGAAAATGCTGGATAGAACTTAAGCATGGAAAATATAACATTTCTATTAAAAAGACATTATTTTTTTTATTGAAGACATGTCTAATAGGACTGAAAACATATTTAGGAGAAGTGTCTTTATTACCTGAGCCTGTAGAAACAAAACTGATAAGAATATTCTTCTTGGTGATTTCAGGTAAAAGGAAACCCTTTAAAGAGTGGCATTGTATACCAGCAACCTATAAATGAATTAATATAGTAGTTTTCTATTTCTCATTTTCTTCAAAGTTTCTTGAAGAATTGGAAGGATTGCTTTGTTAATAAGGATTTGTCAGGCTATTATAACTAGCTGTTAGAAAGGTAGAAGAGGAATCAAAAGAAAATAGATTTAATGGGAGAAGAATGTAAAATGGTGTGGAACAAATGAAAAACATGGAAGTTGATATTTGGAGATACTAGATGAGCACAGAAAAAATGGTGAACGGTATTATTCAAATGAGTTCTTTTAAATCTGGATGGGGATGTTTGTAAAGACTTTAAAAAAGTGTTGGGCAAAGATTTTGGTTGATGAATAAGTCTTGGCTTATGAAAGATATACTGTGAAGGTTGAGACTTCAGCAGTTTCTTATGAAAGGTTTGGTAAAATATAAAAGTGCAGCAGAAATTGTTTTTGTGGTGAAGTAAAGACACTTTTACTGGTGTTCATGCTTTGTATGGAATTTCAACAGTTTTCACACCGATATCAAAGGTCATTAGACAAGGGAATACTAGTATTGCATAATAATGACATTGATTTGAATATTTTCCTCAGTCTTTTATATCTATACCCAATGTTTTCTACTCCTGACTGACTACATCCTTCATGTCCTTCATTTCCTCCCCTACAAACAATCTCATCCTAAAATCTATCCTTCCTACACAGTCATAAAAGACACTATAAAAGAGTGCATAAAACTGTAAACAACTTTGTACTTCAATCTTATTGAATTGTAACTGTCATTTTTTCCTTGTACAAATCATTGTCTTAATATCTAGTCTTTGTGTATATCACTGTGTGACTCTGAAGTACAGTATTGTCTATTTTTAATTTTAACTCTATTGTAGTTATGTTACTGTTATATATTTTTCGTATGTGTTTTTATCTGCTTGATTTCTGTTGACTGTTAAACTATTTTATTTTTCTCACTGGGGCTTTTCTTCCCAGGTCTCTGCCGAAAATGGGTACCCTGACCCAGATGGAATCTCCCAGTAAACAAATGTCAATAAATACATTTTTTTTTTGTTGTGGGGTAGAGAGAGCCAGTGTTGTACCTGATGTAGAATTAGTACATTGGTGTGTGGGTTATGGAAGGTTTGGAATGCCATTTTTTTGTGAGTGTTGTATAAATAACAGGTGGTATTTTTGAGAAATTTTGTCAGGAGATAGATGTCAAGGTACATCAGGATTAAATATACCACAAACCAAATGATCAGAATTAAAGAGTTCAGGCAAATTAATTGAATACACTTAGACCTAACTAAACCAAGCATAACATTGTTTTTGCAGGTGGATAGACCCCTCTGCGTCTCCACACCCCATCTACTTTATACTATCTGTACGATCACACTACAGTGGGAAAAATAACTAATTCCCCTTGCCCAGATGTAAATTGCAGCAAAGAAAACACAATCACTACCTGTAGTGCAGACTGCTGAAGCTGCACTAAACCCCGTTGAGTAAATGCTTACACACACACACACACACACACACACACACACACACACACACACACACACACACACACACATCACATGACCAATTCAAACATACCTGTTGTAAAGAAACACACTAAGACAACAGTTTCAGGAACCCCAACTTGATAAGACCAATTCCACTGAATAAGACTTTTTTATCTTGGAAAAAGTTATAAAGCATTGAATGAGTAGAATGCCACTGGAAATATTTGTGCAGTGTTGTTGAAGTTTTTGAGTGCAAGAAATGAACCTCTGCTATGCAGAGATGGATATTATTATTACTTGAAAGGATTAGACAGTGGTAATAAAATAAATATTTATATTTATTAATATATAAATAATATTAGGTAGCTAATAGGTAACATGACAGTTCAGAACATGTGACTAGTTTGCATAGGAAGATGTGAATAGATATTATACAGTAAAAAGCAGAACACTGAAAAGGGGTGGATCAGATTATGAAATGGCTTTATCTTACAGAGAATAGGTGAAGTTTTATTTGAATGTGTATTTTTTTCTTTTTTTTTCTGTTTGAAAATGATCATTGATATTTTTAAAAAAAAACATTGTTTATGTGGGCATTTTGCATAGATTTGTAATAATGGAATTTTAATTTTTGGTTTTGAATAAAACACCTGTGCTCTGCATTCTGGGAAGGGGAAGGACCGATGATGGAGAATGAAGAGGAAACCTATGCTGTTTCTGATGAGCTGATAGAAATAAATGTGATTTTTGGTACGGAGATCACCAGGTTTACAGACTGATGGCTTGTCTGAAAATGTTTTTCTAAATTTGATGGGTGAATCAGATAAAAATAGTTGAGAAGCCAAGGACTGGAGTCAGTTAATGGAAAGTTTAAGTTGTCTTCAAAGGTAGCATCTTTCACAGGATGTATGCCACATACTGTCACTTCTGACTGTGATGCAGATGTCAAAAGCAGTGAGAAGTCATACAAAGAAGCCTGATCCAGGAAGTGGAACTTTTTTTCTTTTATAGAAAAATGCAGCAGTTCTGCTTTCCCGATCCATTCTGTTATACATTTTTGAAGAGAAGCATTTGCAAATGTTAATAGGTACATACCAGGCTAGCTGACCTTGCAGGCCATTTAAGCCTAGTCAATTTCCCTTCAAAGGTGGAAATCAAATCCTGCACCTTGGGTCTGTGAGGTTACCACTTTAACTATTATCCCAACCCACATTGTAAAATTTGAACATTTTGACTCAATCCTTACAATGAGCTTCTCTCTCCCACACAACATGGTTTCCATCCAGCACATAGCACAACTACAGCCCTGCTGTCTTTCACCGAAACTGTCAACAAAGCCCTAGACACTGGTCTCTATACCTCAGTAATCCTACTAGATCTGTCAAAAGCTTTCGACACAGTATCACACAACAAACTAATGTACCAAATATCAAGACTAGGATGTTCCCCCAACTGTGTCAAATGGTTCACCTCCTACCTAAATAACAGGGAACAATCAGTAAAATGGCAAAATACATATTCTCTCTATCAAAAAAATAATATAGGAGTCCCTCAGGGTTCAGTTTTAGGACCACTACTTTTCAATATTTTTTTCTATGACTTTTACAAAGTCTCTCAACTAGGGAAATTGATACAATACGCCGATGATTCGACAATTATTTCTTCCGCCAATAATTTCCATGATCTTCTCAACATAACCCAAAAAGCTTTTACTTCAATAGAAACCTGGCTAAATAATTCTCAACTACTACTAAATGCCAAAAAAACAAAACTACTCCTATTCAATTCAAAACCACCAAGCATTAACTTTAAGATTTTTTCTAAGGACAGAATTGAAATAGATATAACTAGAACTACCAAACTGCTAGGTATAACAATAGATGACAAACTTACCTTCCAACCACATATTCAGAACACAATAAAAAAAGTACACTTCAAACTAGGCAAACTATATAGGCAGAAACTATACCTCAACAAGCAAACCAAAGCCAAACTAGCAAGTACCCTACTCCTCCCATATGGAAGTGCTATCTTTACTAACCTACTTTCATCCCTTAGGAATAAATTGCAATCTTGCTATCATAAAATAGCTAAATTTTCCTTAGGAAAACCAAACTGTTCACACCACTGTGAAGCAATTGCAGAACTTAACTGGCTCGAATTTTCAAGCCATCTTTCTTATATCCAGCTTACATTGGCACACAAATTAATTTTCAAACCCCACCTCTGCCCAGCACTTCACTCAGTCGTACAAACCTACACTCCTGCTCGGTCATTTAGATCCTCTCAGAAACAACTAATAAAGGTTATAAAACCAAACAAAAGAGCTGGACAAAGTCTATACTCCTATAATATAGCCAAACTTTGGAACATATTACCCTCCCACATAACTCAAGTGGAATCTTCACAACTCTTTAAATCATCACTCAAACTACACTACCAAAATAATTTATCCTGTCACTGCACAATAATTAAACCTCCATAGCCTCCCCACCTCATGCCAAACCTTCCTACAAGGCTATCATAATTCACCTCTCTATATATTGCTGCCTGACCTTTTTCCTCCTTCTCCCTACCTCTCGCTAAACTATCCTATACAACACTCTCAACTTACCTCACTATATACTTCTGCCCCTTTACTTATGGGCTCTACTCACTCCTCAGTTGAAACCTTCTGTGAACTTTTTTATCTGAAGGTGTAACTAGGAATATGTTATTTTAATGTACTACCATTATGGTATATAATGGGCAAATGTTTTTAAAACTCTTAAACGTTTTAATGTTCTTCCATAATGTACTACCATTATGGTATATAATGGGCATGTTTTTAAAAACTCTTAAATGTTTTTATGTTCTACTTTTATTTTGAACGTAATACCGTAGAGCTTTTCTCCATGGGCCTCCACTGAAAATGGGTCAATGGCCCAGTGGACTTTCCCGGTCAACAAATGTCAATAAATAATAAATAAATAATAAATTACATTTCCAAATGGTTTTCTGGACAGAAAAAAATAACATTTTGGTGTATGGAGTGAGTACGTGCTGTAGAATGAAGTATATGAGCACAATAACGTAGAAGAATGCTAGTGTACCAACAATAGCCAAAAGGATGGTAGTGCTGCCAAGAAAAACGCTGCTCACTTAGTTCAAAGCGTTTTAATAATCCCAATGGACACGATACATAAAAACAAAATCCAGGACAAATGATGGTTAAGCGCTTTCATCTGCAACAGTCAGATTTCATCAGAACCAAGAATACTCCTTACTTCAAACATTAAATACTCATTTTGGCGCCAAAAATGAGTTAATCAAATTAACCTGTTACAGGTGATAAAACAGATATACCTTACATGATATATATATCATATAACAACATCTAAATACATATGTATGCACATAATTAGTGCATTTAATGCATATTGTGTTCACAAATAAAACATACTGCATACACATAGAAACACTAACAAGGGGTGTACAAAACTAGAACCAAAAAGCAGAATGCATCTGATCAAATGTTCTACTGACACTGGGTTAAAAACTGAAGTGTGTATGTAAAAAATAATAAGTATGATAGTGTATAAGTAAGGTGCTAACTAATAATAAATATACAAGACTATATATGACTAACTGTATATAAATAAGTAAATCCAATAAATATTACTCAATAAATATCTCTCAATAAATATACCTCAATAAATAAATATAATAAATATATAGATAAATAAATGTATAAATGTAGATAAATATAAATATAAATACATATATATAAATATATGTATAGATATATGTATAAATAATGTAAAAAATCTGTTAAAATGTACTAATAAATGCTGACAGGGATAAATAATAACTAATGACAAAACAAAGTTGTCTTCATCTGTCCATGATCAAAAAAGGTTTTATGCTTATATGTTCATTTAGACCAGGATAGGTCGTAGCATCACATAGTATTTGCCATTTGCTTTCTAATAAAGCCAAATAACATTTCCAATTCCCTTCAGAATAAGAAAAGTCAATAAAGTCTATGATGCTGAAACGGAAGGGATGTTCATTGCCCTTATCTAGAATATGTCTACTTAAGGCATTGTTGGGATCCTGTTTCCTAATCCTATAAGTATGCTCATATATTCTAGTCCTTAATTTCCTCTCCGTTTTCCCAATGTAGAAAGCATCACATGCTATACAAGTAGCAATATACACTATTCTCGAGGTATTACAATTCCCCCCTTGACTATATAACCTATTGGCAATAATGTTCTTTAGCTTTACTACCTTATTCTCATTAACAAACTTGCATTGCTTGCAAGCTCCACATTTTCTAGTTATTTTAGTTCTAGATGCCTCACTGCAACATATCTTTCTCCTTTCTAACATCCTTTTGATATTTGATGAAGTTTTGTATACAAACTTTGGTTTAAATCCTACATATTTAGCGATGTCTTCCGTAATTGTGAATATATTCCAATATTTTAACAGTATTTCTTTCAATACGTCTATATAGGGACTATAAGTAAGTACACATATACACCCGTATGTACTATTATTCTTCACCTTACTAATAAAGGGCTTGCCCAATAAAGGTACATACTTATTGTTCCATTCTTTCATAACATACTCTTTAATTGGTATGATCAATTCGTCAGGGTACCCTCTATTGGAAAACATTTCAGAAATATGGTTTAATTCATACTCCATATTTTCCTTATTTGATGTCATCTGGGCCGCACGGATACATTGACCTTTGAACACATTTTTAAATATGTGCGGTGGATGGCAACTATCATAAAACAAATAATCGTTTGAAAAAGTGGTCTTTCTAAAAATCCTAGATTGAAATTCTGTACCTGTAGAATAAACATAAGTATCCAAATATGAGATACCTTCAGATTTCATGTTGTATGTAAATTTTAAAAAATCAGTGGAATTATTCAAGTATTCAATGAATTCCTGAATCAGGTTGACAGGTCCATTCCATAGGACGAACAAATCGTCTAAGTACCTGGTGTAGTGTACTATATATTTATAATATTCACTGGGAAATATAAACTGTGATTCCCACTCGAGCATCACCATATTAGCAAACACTGGGGCACAAGACGCGCCCATGGCTACCCCTCTACTCTGTTTAAAAAGTTCCCCTTGGAACTGAAGGTAATTGTGATCCAACACCAAGCCCATCATATCCACTAACAAATTTATTCTCTCAAAACTCAACCCAGAGAATCTCTTTAAACTGTTGAAAAAATAATCTAGACCTTTCTGCCGGGGAATACAGGAGAAAAGATCGACTACATCTATTGTTATAAAAATGAACTCTTGGTGCCAAATCATAGGGGTTAATTTGCTCAAAAAGTTCCAAGAATCTTTAGTAAGATGATCAACATTGTTGTACACATGCTTAGTCCATCTGTCTATGGTAACACCTATGTTGTAAGTTTTTGACTTAGAGCCAGAAATAATGGGTCTAAAAGGGGGATTTTTAATGTTCTTGTGAATTTTGGGGATCCCTATAATGGACGCCATCTTTGGAAATTCAACCCGAATAAATTCATATGTCTCATTGGTAATCCTATTGTCCAGCAGAAATTCTTCGATGGCTAGATCAATACGTTTGTACCCAATATTGACCTGATTAAGGGACACCTCTTCATAGTTACCAGATAAATGTAAAATGTTCGAAATTTCCTGGTTGTAATTTACAGTGTTGTACAAAACTATTCCACCACCTTTATCTGGTTTCATAACCCTGAGGTCCTTGTTTTCAATAACTTTTTTCAAACATTCCCTTTCTGACAAAGTCAAATTATCATGGTGCCCTAAGGACTGAGGTAGTGAATTATTTTTAATTCTATTTTCAAGCCTGTAAAAATCATGTGCTACTAATTTTTCATATTGAGCTACTGAAGGATGATAGCCTGGAACATACGTGCTCTTTCGCCTCAATACATCGACCTGAGGGCATAGCTCTTGCTGATTAGTGCCATCCTTATTTGTGTCTTTAAATTGTATGGCCAAGTTCATTCTCCTACTAAATAGTTTAATTTCTTTGATGGTGTCAAATATATTAAACTTGACAGTGGGTATGAACTTCATTCCCTTAAAAAATAAAGTACAAAATTCCTCTGATATCAACATGTCTGTATAGTTGTATACCTTCAGCCCCTTGAAAGACAATACACTAATGTTGTCATAATGAGATACAATTCCATTGTCCAAAGATGGATCATCCCTGGAAAAAAGGGGGTCACTGACTATTTCACAACCAGGTTCTTTCATGGGGGTAATCTGTTGTTCTAATACTTCTTTCTGTATGTTTTGGGTGCTTGATGATAACGCCCCCCTTGAAAATTTTCATCGTCATCATTTAACCAGGTGTCTCTACGTCCCCTATCAGCTTTAACTTCTCTCTTGTTAAAGCGTGTTGTGTTATGTTTATTCTGTGGCCATATATAAGCCCTTTGTTGTTTGTATAATAATAGATCCCTGTCAATTTTGTTATTCTTCCTATTAAAAATAAGGGACACCTTACTTTCCACTGAGCTAAATTGTTTGTGGTATAAATCATAACATTGCTCAAAAAACTTATCATGTAAAATCTCTTCATTGAGTGTGTCAATTTCTTTCATTAAATGCATCATCTTCTCTTCATTACATTTAATTAACTTTTCCATATACAGTAAACCAAAATGGTCGAACATTTTATTAAAATCATTCATAATACTCTCCGTATATTCAAGACCTAAAGGTAATTTAAAAAATCTTAGCCCTTTAGGTATGATACCTAAAGTAGTACATTGTTTTAAATAGGCGTTGTCAATTTTGATGCTTTTAGCCTGTAAAAGCTTCTTGCCTAATGTATAAATTTTCTGCTTAACACCACCTTCATCATGCTTAGTGTTAATTCTATGTGAATCATACCCACATTCATTAATTTTAAAAACAACATCTCCATTAAGAAAATTTCCAATATTTGAATGTTTAAAACAATAATCATCATTTACAGAACTGCACCTCTTGTCAAACTGAGTATTGGAAGTGTCCTTAGGATTCGACCTGACTTTTCTGTTATTATTAGAATAACTGTCTTTTACAGTACCTTTTTGAGTCAAGTGGCGTGTAGCAGCCATGGAATAAGTTTTAGCCACTTCCTTCTTTTTATTCTTTGGTCTAGTACCCGTTCTTCGTGATTCATCGTCGAGATGAAACAAACTGAAGTCAAAAGTATAATCAGCTTCAAGAGATATATTTAGCTGGTTGTCTTCAGCGGCTCCCTCCTTGAGGTTGAGCCTTTGAGACTGGGTAGAAAGCTTCCGTTCAGGGGAAATGCATTGCAAAATAGGTGGTTGAGCGTTCGGGATATCCGAACAACTGTTTGAATTGAAAAAGACATCTTGTTTATCCATCGTTGGCTTTATTAGAAAGCAAATGGCAAATACTATGTGATGCTACGACCTATCCTGGTCTAAATGAACATATAAGCATAAAACCTTTTTTGATCATGGACAGTTGAAGACAACTTTGTTTTGTCATTAGTTATTATTTATCCCTGTCAGCATTTATTAGTACATTTTAACAGATTTTTTACATTATTTATACATATATCTATACATATATTTATATATATTTATTTATATTTATATTTATCTACATTTATACATTTATTTATCTATATATTTATTATATTTATTTATTGAGGTATATTTATTGAGAGATATTTATTGAGTAATATTTATTGGATTTACTTATTTATATACAGTTAGTCATATATAGTCTTGTATATTTATTATTAGTTAGCACCTTACTTATACACTATCATACTTATTATTTTTTACATACACACTTCTGTTTTTAACCCAGTGTCAGTAGAACATTTGATCAGATGCATTCTGCTTTTTGGTTCTAGTTTTGTACACCCCTTGTTAGTGTTTCTATGTGTATGCAGTATGTTTTATTTGTGAACACAATATGCATTAAATGCACTAATTATGTGCATACATATGTATTTAGATGTTGTTATATGATATATATATCATGTAAGGTATATCTGTTTTATCACCTGTAACAGGTTAATTTGATTAACTCATTTTTGGCGCCAAAATGAGTATTTAATGTTTGAAGTAAGGAGTATTCTTGGTTCTGATGAAATCTGACTGTTGCAGATGAAAGCGATTAACCATCATTTGTCCTGGATTTTGTTTTTATGTATCGTGTCCATTGGGATTATTAAAACGCTTTGAACTAAGTGAGCAGCGTTTTTCTTGGCAGCACTACCATCCTTTTGGCTATTGTTGGTATATGAGCACAAGACAGACTTTTTCTGCAGCTCAAGGCTGCCATTCTTGAACAGGTTGTAAGGTAATATAAAAAGATCTATGAAGTTAAAAAAACGTATAGGATTCAAGAGAAGTATGTGCTGGAGATAATTGACATGGGCAGATTCAAAAAATGAAAGAAAATAAGATTTTGCATTTAAGTAATTAGTTAAAATATGCAGTTTGAGGGTAAAAGCTGTGTTATGTACAACCAAAAATGTGTTATATTTATTTAACTATAGTCACTTAATAAGTGATTTCCCTAACAATAGCTATAGTTGCTATGTAGAATGGGAACATACTCAAAAAGGAGGGCAAAATGTGTTTCATGAACTTTGGAAGTTTAGAACACTAGGACTGTATAACTGAGCAGCATGATGAAGAACCTGAGAGCACTAAATGTATAAGTGATAGACGAAACTGGATGAAGTAACACTAAAAGTAAGCAATGGCATGAATTTATGAATATCAACACAGCCTGAGAAAAAGCAATAATTTGGTACTGCTGTGTTGCAGGGACCTGCGCCTACTTTACAACATGATTTGTTTTTTGAGAAAATAAAGCATTTATGTAGAATTGGATTTGAATGTCATATGGGTGGAGATTTTAATTTGCATTTAAGAAAAAGAAGATCACATCAGCAAGATTTGAAAGGATATTTATAGATATGCCAAATAGACAATTAAGCTGGAATTTTGGGCCATTTAAACATATGGGGAGGGACTTGGGTAAAATAAAGATAAAAAAGAATAGAAAAGGGCATGCAAAGATTAAATAGAGGCTCTCAAAATCAGGGAGAGTTGTAGAATCAGCATAATAATGTGGATTTGTTACAAAAACTGGACAGGCTGGTGGATACGTTTCAAGAAGTATAACGAGGAATACATAAAATGGGAGAAAAATGTACATGGCGTTGATAAAAGGGAATATTGAGAAATGATAGGTAAACAAAATAAAACATGATACAAAACACAGGCAAAGGACAGAATTGGTTGTAACTTTGAAATGATTTATAACATATACTGTGCATGGGCTAGATTGTTTGAGATAAGATTTTTACATCATTATAGGACTTAGATGAAAATCTAATTTTTGAAAGTATTAAATGAATGTTATATGGCTTCTACTGAGTGGACAAAAGCAAATGCACTGAAGATTGAAATCTCCAAACTGCATTCTCTGAAAAAAATGCCAGCAAACACTTTTTAAGTACTTTCTTTTGCAGGGAGACAAGCCCCCCACACCCCTCACTCTGATGTGGGGGGGACCACCACCCCCAAACTTATATATAGCAACTCCATGGTTGTACCAACTCAAAAAAGGGGAAATTCCTCCAAAAAGGGAATTACTTCCGGCACAGCTCACACACAGTGCTTTCCTTTGGAGGAACTCTGCTCATTGACTGAACTTCTGACAATTGAAGCTCAAGCATTTAATCTTTGTTCACCAGTAGGTTACTTTGTAATACAGAAGGGATAAAAGAACATAACATTAACAGTACTAAGGTATATATGAAAAGGACAAGAGAGGACTTACTCATTTGGAATCCATTCTCATAATGAAAATGATTCAGATATATTTAAGTATATTAAAGAGAATGGTGGAGGAAGAGATAAATGAGATAAAAGAAAAAGAATTAAAATTTATCTTGATAAAAATATTGTAGAAAATATGCAAAGAAACGAAAATGAAGGAAAATTGTTGGTTATGAGGCATATACAACACATCTGACATGCTGAATTACAGGGTAATGTAGAAAATATTAAACATTTATGGTTTTGAGAAAACACAGACATTTATAGGAACTCTTGCAAAATTACTAGAATATTTCTATTAATAAATGGTTTGGTAAGGGAGTAAAAAATGAAGTAAGGAGTAACAGTTTTCATATATATAAAATAAAAAAATGCCCAGAGCCAAAAATACCAAAAGCAATTTATTAGAACCTCTAGCACCTCGACAACACTGCCTTCAATAGAGTTAAAACCACTTATGCAATACAGACTCTTAAGTACCCTCTAAATTACACTCATTAAACAGTTTAACCTCACTAATTAAATAAAATTAAACCAATACTCTCCAATTAAACTCTGAATTAATACCATTAGTGGTCAGGGTACCATATTTTACAATGAATAGAGTTTATATAAAAGTCTCATCTTAATTTCTAATCCATTTTCACTTGAAGCAACTTATTCCAAAATTGTACCCTGGAGTCCCTCTGGGCTACCTTTATGGTATTGTTTAAAATGCATGACGAGGGCATTCAGGTTTCCCATTTTTTATATCTCTTACATGCTCTTGTAACCTTAACCTGAAAGCCCTCTTGCTTTCACCAATGTAAAACATATCACAAGGGCACTTCAAAGCATATAAGACATTCTGTATTACAACAAAATCTTCCATTTCCTTTAAAACATATACCATTGATTTTATCAAAAGTCTTAACCACAAACCTACAAGTAATACAGTTACCACACAGAAATGTGCCCAGCATAACCAGTCCCCTATTTATTTCCTTATTAGGAACAAGAAACCAGCTATGTACTATCATGTCTTTAATACTTCTACCTCTACAGTAGGAACATATAGGATACCTACATAACCTGTCATGGAATTATTTAAATCTAAATAGGAAGCCCCAATAATATTTTATAATCTTTTCAACCTGCTCAGTTAACAAGTCATAAGTAATAACAACATACATTTTTTTTTGCTGGTTATTATTGGACCCCTCAGTATACATTTTCCTATTGTTCCTATATCTGTATGTATCTAATGTAATCTGTTTAACTGTTAATAAAGAATCAGTCACTACACATTCATTATATCCTCTTTCAATAAACATTCTAACTGTTTTATTTAGTTCGCACTCTTCCTCTATGTATTATTACATAATCTTTTTGCCCTTAACAGTTCACCATATGGCAGAGCCTTCAACAAATGTGGAGGATGGCAACTACGAGCATCTAAAAAATGAATGCCATCCTCAAACTTCCTATAAATGTTAGTTATTATTTTCCCATCTGAACCTCCTTCCAGATATAAATCCAAAACTGTTACTCTTCTACCATACTGTGGTCCATCAAACTGCAAACCAAACCTATTACACTGCAGATCACTTAAAAAATACTGAACTTACTCCTGGCCCCTTTACCAACAAAAATAAGATTGTCTATGTATCGATAATATTTTATAACATATTTTTTTTTACAAAATCATATATCTACAAGTACTCATTTTCAAAAACTCCCATCATGATATTAATGTACATAGGGGCAAAAGTTGCCCCCATCTGTATACCTTGCAATTGATGGTACAATTCCGTATTAAACTCAGAATAATTATTCCTTAAACGAAGATCAATTAACTCAATTATATAATAGGATAAAGGACTGCTACCCATAGTATGTTGCAGTGCTTTGTTCTATTCCAAACTGATGTTTAATACTGGTATAACGGCTTTTAACATCAATTGTTAACCATTACATATTATCTGTCCATTCTAAATCCAATATTTTACTTAAAAAATCAAAACTATCGTTTATATATGAAGCCTGTTTCTTAACTAATGGTAAAAGAAAATGATGGAAAAAAATCCCCATTTTATTAAAAAAATAATTACATGCAGAAACTATCGGGTGGCCAGGAGGGTTCCTAACATTTTTATAGATTTTAGGAAGACAGTAAAATTTAGCTATTTCACCTCCTTCCACATTGAACTTATTACAAACATCCTCCTGTGAAAAATAACCTAATCTCAATCCTTTATTAATCAGTTCCTGATATCTCATTACAGCTTCTTGATATTCCCTGATATTACTTTTCTTATAAGTTTGGTCATCTTCTAAATGATCATAGCACATTTTCATGTATTGTTTGAAGTGTAAAATTACTATGTTATTTCCTTTATCTGCAGGTTTAAAGATTATCTCTTCTTTCTTACTCTGAATAACAGTTTTCAGTCTGCTGGTAGCTGTTATTTTGGGATGTGACCTTCTTTTAGCCATTTTGAGATCATTTCTGTCATATCTTAATGGAACAGCAGTTTAATTTAGTTTTCCGTATCTGTTAAATAGTGCTGCTCCTCCTCTCTTTACTATGCGGCAGTCCAACATCTTTGTATAACCAGTATGCAGTTGATTGGCACTGATCTTAAGAGACACTTTCCTTAGCAGTATTATTGTTTTCATTAGCATTTTTTTCTAATATAGACAGTACTTTTTGAGAATCTTGTTCCACTCTCAAATTTACCCCTGCATTGTTTAGGGTGACCCTCGTAGTTTGTAGTAATATTTTCTAATTTCAGACACATTAAATCATTTCATACAGAGTCTGTTTTGTATTTTGTTGTTTTAGAGTTAGTATCACACTCTGTTTCACTCTCTTCATGCAGTGTAATTACTTTACATCTGTAATGCTACAGTGTGTGCTTATTGGTTGTGCTCATTGCATTACTGTCCCTTGCACCCTATGATTCATCGTGGCCCTTACTATAGCATTTTCTACAGTCTTTCCCTTTAACCCAACACTTAATAGTCAGTAGCACTTTCATTCTCACAGTGAAAACATGCCTATTTTCTGGCATAACCAGTAGGCAGCTTGTTATCTGTAAATGCAGTTACACCTCGTTACAGTTGCATCTCATTGCAGCTTCAGACGATCATTTGAACTATTTCCGTTGTTTCTGTAATATTCAGCTCTTTTCCCAGTGATGCATTTTTGGGCAGTCATGGACATAACTCTTGGCTGCTCCTTCCTTGGAGCCTTTTTATTAGGGAATATTTTTTAATTATGTTGAAGCTGGATATTTCACCCAATAAAAGGCAGATTACAACCCCTGTTCAAAAAAGTCTTCTGTCTTAATCAGGCATCAAAGTATTTTGTCTTTTATTTAATCCTCTTCAGATAGATCTCAGAAACCCTAGCATTTGGAAAACTATCTGCAGTTCGTCCACACTTTGTTTAAAGGTCCATTGTTCACAAATAATATTTCTAGATTTCTGTAGTGAGACAAGCCGTGAAAAGTTGTATGCACTTCTGCAGTTCTTGACTCATTTGAGCAGAAACTGTAGAGATGGCCATAAACAATACATGCAGAGTTAGGTTCCTTCTCATCTAGTTTTCCTTTGAAGTAATGGACATGATAGTCAAAAGCAGTCACTGGCTGATGTCTCAATAGAATAGCATGTCTCAGGCTATATAAATTCCATGAAGAACTGTGTCATGCTGTTTGGATGCCTATTTAGTGGAGAGCTCTACTCTGGTATAACTTACCAGAAGATTGTTAGAGACCTCCAGATAAGGTATTCCTGTTTTCTGTTTAAGACACATAAACACACACACACACACACACACACACACACACACACACACACACACACACACACACACACACACACACACACACACACACACACACACACATGCTCAACAGACTCCTGTCTCTACACACACACACACACACACACATATATATATATATATATATATATATATATAAAACACACACACACACACATATACATATGCATGCATATATGCTTATATATCTAATATGGGTCCTGGTAAGTACATTTCATCGAAACGTAAATGATCAAACTCACTTTCGTGAAAATGCATTTTTGTCGAAAATGCACTTTTGCTGAAAGGTAACTAAGCAAACAGTTGTTTGCATGTAGATTTAGTTGTACATCAACATGTACTGTTGATTGTACAACAAAGCAAACTGTTGCTTAGATCGCAGTACAGCAGAGATAAGGGAATATTCCCTTTCCCCACTGTAGTGCAATCTTGGAGTGAGAATATTAAAGTAGGGGGGTGTGGGGGTACAGCCCCCCAAATGGGGGTTGCAGGGTGGCACCCCCTGCATAAACGTGAGTACTGTTTTATTTTTTTTAGTTTTTTTGGGTATTTTTTTTTGCGAAAGTGCATTTTCGATAAAATGCACTTTTTTTTTTTTTTTTTTGCGAAAGTGCATTTTCGATAAAATGCACTTTTGCGAAAGTGAGTTTGATCTTGTATGTTTCTGTGTAATGTACTTTTGATGGATCAACATAAATCCATCTAATGTACACACTCACACATACATATATATATATATATATATATATATAGTCTCACTTCATATCGTCGAAAGCTCATTTCATCGAATTTCAAAACAGCGAGACCAAATCATCGAAAACTCAAATAGTCGAAAACTCATAACATCGAATCTCAAATCACTGAAGACTACAAAGCAACTAGAAATAACATCCCACAGAGTTTTTACTACGTTTTTGCAGGGGGGCAAGCAAGTTTTCGATGATTTGGTCTCGCTGTTTTGAAATTCAATTAAATGAGCTTTCAACGATATGAAGTGAAACTAGATATATATATTGGTTCATAGGATCTTAATAAACTTATGACTAAATGAGAGCATCAAAAAGCTCAGTCACATGACCCAGTGCTAGTGGGAGACTAACAGGGTCCCCCTTAGGTATACTTTCTCGACATATCCCTGTAGAAAATTTACAGTCACCCATTCAGTTATCCAGACTGTTTCTTAAAGTTTGCTAGGGAAGTACTCTGTTTTATAGGTAATGGCATTGGCAGCCTATTCCAAAAATGGGGGATACATTATGCTTGGTATCTGTCATTCCATCTGGTGTTGTTGATATGATAGTGTAGGTTTAGGTCTCTGGAACAGGTGTTTGCTTTACTCCTTACTGTGTTTAGGTGATAGATTTGAAAGAGTGCTGGGTCATTCATAACACTGAAAACTAAGCAGAGATTACCCCTCAGGAGTCTGTATGACACTAGTAGAGGGACAAAGCTCTTGGTCTTAGAGTAGCTAAGGGTACCGAGACTGAGATCTTTCTGGAGAGGAAATGTTAATGTATCTCAAGCTAGTTCAAGTTCAAGTTCTTGGCGAGGTACTTGCCGAAGGGTATGTTATATTCACTGATGTGCCTAATAAATGGTGAATAAAATGGGACTGTAACTTTTTTTGGACCTTGAGGAGGGTGATACCATGAAGTATAACCTGTGCAAGATAGAAGTATTTTCTAACCACCACAAAGACATGCTTGTCAAAGCAGAGCATATTATCAACATATGTACCCAAGTCCCTGATGACTGTGTCAAATTTAAGGGTAAAGTTATCTAAGAGTTGTGGTACTAGGTTTACTAAAGGAAGCTATGCATTTTTAGTATTGAATGTAATCCCCATGATTAAGTATCAAACATTTGTTTGGTCCTGCCCTTGTGGGGGATTTGAGTATCAGAATGGGATTTGATTACCACCATCTCTTTGCAATTGACAATAAACTTAGTTAGCAAAAGTCTCTGAATATTGGCTTTCAGGTCACAGAAATACATACCAAAAAGGAGGAGATGCAGGAGAGAGCCTTCTGGGAGACTACTAGTGACATTTTTCTGTGCAGAGCAAGTACTACCAGTCCAGTTAACTATGTATGGGTTAATGTTGTTGTGGGTGAGTTTGTAAAATATACCTTGCATGGACTCTGTCTATAACCATTAAGGGAGGGAGATGGATTACCAACTTCTATTTCTAAATCTTCTCATTCATTCAGGAGAAAAACAAGATGTTTTAAACTATCCATTATTTCTGGCTATTCATCTTAGGTTGCACTGGTAAGGTTGAAGTTTCTGAGTAGTTAAATCTAACCTCATGGGACAGCTTCCAGTATGGTTAGGTTATAGACATCATGGACAGTGGTTATATTTTATGGTTTGTTAGATCTCCCCAGCAATTCCCCTACCCCATCCACAATAGACCAGTCGTTGTCATAGGAGATGATACCACACTCTTTTTACTCCTGGCTAAGGGAGCAAGAGACTGTTTCACCAGGAAAACAGAAAAGTGAATGCTATACAAGTCTTTTTATAGTTCAAATATCTGTGAGGGTTCCCGTGCAGTTACAGATTTAAGCAGGATCAAACTTCACAGCAGGTGAGTGAGGTTTCATATTGACATCCTTCTCCTTCAGTCCCTGCTGCTGTTGTTTCCCGAGGGCTATAATATGATGTTAGCAAAAACAAATGTCTGCCTAGCAGCGTATCCGACTCGAGTTGTATCTCAGATTTCTGCAATTTACTCCAGTTTAGCAGCACCTTTAGGACAGGTTGCTGCTTTGTACTTATCTTTCACCTACAGGATCTTAACCAGAATCCCTAGTATAGCAGCAGAGCCCCTCCCACCTGGGTGTTGCCTTGCCTGCAGTTTCTTGGGGTAAGCATCAGTTGGGACAAGTTTTCCTGCCTTCTGTGTAGGACCTTTGTACATGGAGGTGAATCTGAATACTGTCCAGAGCTGTTCCTTTCTTCCTTAAGGGAAGGTCCAAACACTCCGGGATCCAGCCTCCTTGGTTGTTTTGCAGAAACAGGTATAGGCCTATTGTTGTGCTTCTGGCCCTATTGACATTGAGATTTCTCAGAGGTCTGCTGGCCTACCTCCATATGTGAGTCTTGTAGTGGAGTGACTCAGTGTTAGAATCATTTATTGAACCTTGTTCTTGTTTTGCATCCCTAATGCCATTCCTTTGTTTGAGGGGTCTTGGCACTCAGCCTGGATTTAGAGTTCCCTTTATTCCTCAATCTTTAATATTGTAATATACAACTCTAGACTGATGTGTTGTTCATGCCAATGCTATCTTCATTGAAAGGTGGTGGCATACAGTGGAGAAGTATGTGCACATTATTTCAAATGAAAAGTTTTGCTGGAGGCATTTCAGAGGTCTGAGCCCATTACTGTGAAGATGAACAGTTAGGCAGCAGTTGAATATGTCACAGGAGGGGGCACTTTTTCATTCTACAGGGAACGATCTGTGTTTAGAAATGGTCCACTGGACAGAACATATTCCTAGTGGTGGTGGTCTGCTTTCCAAGGAATTGATTATCCTGATGGCTACGTTTAGTTACTGTTTTTTTTTAAACAGGAAACATCTTTATTAAATTATCACATATGACATAGGCAATCATACCTTATATAATTTTAGGTGCAAGCATTATACATTACAAAACATATTGACATAGTTTTTATTGTAAACATTGTACTTGACTTATAATCTATCCCGTCATTGTCAGTCAAACATTGCATAGCTCATTCACATCCTGCCTTCTTTTAAACCTTGTTCCTACTCTGCATTTGCTGATCCCACACGCTCTTACCCTTTTCTGAAGATCCCAGATCTAGTTATTTTATCTCTATTACTATATTCACTACTTCTAATACAGTTGGTTTAGACTCTGATTTCCATTTTCAGGTAATTGCTTGTATGGTAAACACCATCATTAGACTCAGCAAGACCTTACTATGTCTGGGTAATTCTGATTCTGTATCATAGCTCAAAAAATAATTTCCTTGGTTACCCCAATTTGTTCACCCAGTATCTCTGACAGAGTAGTCTAATGGAGATCTTTAAAGTCTGCCATCTCATTATACTCCCAGAAAATATGTTTCCAAGTACCCCTTTCTTCCCCATCACACCTCCAACATTTGCTGTCAACCTAAGGAAAAATTCTTTGAAGTCTACTTGGGGAATAAAATACCTATGTAAACACTTCCAAACAAAGATCCTAAATCTTCTAGACTTTGTTGCATATATCAGAGACATACATATTTCCCCCCATTGTTTCTTTGTGAATTGCTTATCCAATATCTCTTCTCAATCCTGTCTAACCTCCTCTGATTGCTTTTATAGTTATCATTCAACATTTTGTATACTCCACTAATTATTCCTATTTTAAAAGCAGCTTCTGTTCTAGATTCTACTAAAAATTCTACCAGTGCCGGTCTTTTGCTTAGGATCCCCCTATTTCTTTCTCTTTGCCTCCACTCTGCTGTCAATGTTTGATAGGGAAGGCAATCTCTAACCTGCAGTCCAAATTAATTCTTGGCCTCTTCCCATTATATTACCTTTCCTTCTCTAATTATTTGTTTCCAATACCTTGTTTTTTTGCCAGTTTTCTTCAATAAATTCCAGCCCCTCTGGCCTATTGTCCATATCCCTGATTGCAGTCATCCCTATCAACAGAATATCCTTTCTCTGTTCCTTTGTTGGCTTAGTTCTTAAAATACTTTCTGCTGCTTTATGAATATAATATTCTGTATGGTTATTATTATTCCTCTTAAGGATCTGCATCAAAAATCCCATTCTATCATTGTTTCTTGAGTTTCCCCCCTGTTTCATCATCAGCCTTTTCTACTTTGAATTATAGGTTTCTGCTTGTGTTGTGTATAGGAGCCTTAACTGTGTAGCACTGAAATACCTCTTCAAATTGGGTAATCCCAAACTGCCTTGTTCTGTTTGTAAGAATCAGATTATCCCACTTGACTCTTGTCATCTTCTCCTCCCAGATCATATCCTTTAGCTCTTTATTAATTACTATCCACAACTTCTCCAGTGCTTGATAAAAATGTGCCTGACTTGTGTATAAAACTGAAGGGACTAAAAACATTTTACCTGCTTGTATCTTGCTGTCCATATCCATATTTTTGTAGGTTCCCTATTAGATGAACGAATGCTTAAAATGTCAAGTACGACATGCTCGACAGCTTTTAAGTGAAATTTCATCTAAGCAAAACCTCAGAATGTCGAAACAAGGAGTTTTGAAAAGTTATAGTTGGCCAGCTGTCAGGAAGCCAACGGGTGACATCAAAACATTCACCCTGTCTAGCCATTCTTACAGTCCTCCACTGTGGTGCGGTCTCGACGTTCACCCTGTGTAATGTTATGACAGTCCTCCACTGTGATGTGATCTTGGACTTGGTATATTTAAGTAGGGGTTGGTGTGGGGGGCAAATCCCCCCACTTTATTTTGTTTGTTGATTTGTTTTTTTTTTTTTTTTGGGGGTTGTAATGGTGTGCAGTACATTTTAGCCATCAGCCGTAGGTTTCCTGAAGGCTGGCCAACTATAACTTTTTGAAACTCCTTGTTTCAACTTTCTGGGGTTTCACTTAGATGAATGTTCACTTAAAAGCTGTCGAGCATGTTGTACTCTACATTTTAAGCGTTCATTCCTCTAATATAGACCCTTTTTGTATTATCATTTGTTTAGTCTCTTCTCACATACCCTTAGCTGCCACACCAGAATCCTTTTTAATCCATACTCCTATGTACTTCATTATATCATGTCTCCATAAATATGGATATTGCAGTACCAATATGTGTGAGGGTACATAATTCACAGCTATTGCCTTTGTTTTAGCTTCATTAATTTTGTATCCCTAAAAATTTTGAAACTGCCTCAAATTGTCCCAAAATACTGAAATATTCTTTTTCTGGTATTATAAGGTGTAAATTAATGTCATCTTCAAATAGAGCCAGCTTTTCTTGAATCCCATACCAGTTGTATCTTTGAATTTCTGAGTACCTTATTTTCTTTGCCAGTGGTTCTAAGTGTAATGCAAATAACAAAGAGGAAAGAGGACACCCCTGTCTAGTTCCTCTGCCCAAACAAAAATTATCAGAGAGGAACCCACCCTTTTTAATTTTCATCTCTGATCCCTCATATGTCATTCTAATCAAATTATAATTTTGTCAAGGAATGAAAATGCTTCCATTGCCCTGCTCATAAACTCCCAGCTTACTCTGTCAAATGCTTTCTCTGCATCAAGACCCACAAACAATAGTAGTATTGTCTTACATTCTACTCCATCTGTTCTGTTAATGTTGTCAAATATTTGCCTTCCCTCCACAAAACCGCATCAATCCATATCTATCAATGTTGGCATCAACTTTGCCATTCTTTTAGCCGTTATAGACATAAACACTTTATAATAATGGTATTACAGCCACCACTGCTTTTTTCTAGGATGTTGGTGCTTCTCCTCCTATTAAACAAAACCTTCTAGATCTTTATCAGTTTTTTCCCCTCCTAGCTTCCAAACTTCCACAGGAATACCATCTATTCCTGGGGCCTTTCCTGTGGATTGGTTATACCTCACCATTTTATCTCATCTCCTCCTATCCTAACTGTTAATAATTGAGCCTCATCTCTCTCTCTCTCTAACCTTGGCATATTTAATTCTTCCATAAACCTTTCCATTTTTACCTTGTTTGATTTCCATAGTTCTCTGCTTTATAAAGACTTTCATAAAATGCCCAAAATATTTCTAGTACCTCTAAAGGATCTCTTGTTATCTTCCTTGTTATAGGCTCACTAAGCTTGGTGACAACCCTTTCTATTTGCCTGAGTCAATGTGCTAAACGTTTTTGTGCTCAGGAGTTATAAAAAACAGTTGCTTAACAGCAATCTTTTTAAAGTCATGCATATTACCGAGTTAATCCCTTATTTTCTCTTTAGCATTCTGCAAATGCTCCTCTTCTTCTGTGAGAGGCCCCCTATTCTGCAATACTTTAACATTTGCCAGTCCTTCTAAATAATTAGTTATTTCTTAACCATATCTCTCTTTCTTTTATTTCCACTCTGTTTTTAAGCTCCATTATAATTTTATCCCACCACCTAGCTACATTTTCAGAGGAAATTTCTATCATCTCTAATAACTCCTGAATAATTTCCACTACCCATTTATTAAATTCCTCTCATTTCAACAGATAGGAAAGTGCCAGTGTCTCATTTTTATTTCATTACACTGTGTTTTTACTTTAGTTATTATTGGTGCATGATCTGAAATAGTTATTGTATGCGTATAGTTACTGTATACATATCAAAACTTTTAATTAAATGCACATGTACTTGTGAAATGTCAGTTCTGTCTAGGCTGACCCAGTTTTTGTATCTTAGGGAATAATATGTAAATTCACTCAAAACTCTGATTACAGAATTCATGTCTTATATGCCAAATATTTTCATACATTTCTTCAAAAATCTACCCTCCTTTATTATATTTTCCCTTCTGGGCCCCACAGACATGTCTTCACTGCTGCAAGTCAAATTTCAGTCCCCCACTACTGTTTCCAGCTGAAAACTCAATATTTCTCCCAGAATTCTCTTAAGCTCAATTGCATCAGTTTTAGGTGGAATATAAATACATGCCAGTATAATCCTCCTCCCTTGACAGTAGCCCCTTAGTACTACAAATCTAACAATATTTTATTTTTTATCCTCTTCTATCACTATTGGAGTTCCTCTTGCAATTAATATAAGTACTCTTCTTTTCCTTTGTCACTGGTATTCTGCTGAATAGCAGCCCTGAAAACCTTTCTTTATCAAATTCAAATATTCAGTTCTTTTGAAATGCATCTCCTGTAGCATAGCTATTTGCACTCTGCATTTTTAATATAGTTCACTACTCTTTCTTTTTTGTATATCTGTGAGACCATTAACATTTAAAGATAATATAGAAAGTGTCATTATGTTAAACATTTATTCCCACCTTTTATGTGTAACACCTTTTTTATTAAGTGTCTAGTTTAAGCTTTTGTATTACATGTATAGACTAGTATTTGTCAGGTTGATCTTTTATACAGTTGCTTCTTGTCATATCCATTCGAGCCTATGTTGCATCTTACAAAACTTTTTGTTTTATTGAAAGCCCTCAAACAAGAAAACAAATACATTCTCAGTGTATCTCTAAAACCTATTAACTTAATACTAACGCACAAAACTATGTCTTCAAATACTGAAGTTTTAGCATCCTAATAGGAACAACTGTCCTAAACTGATAGCCGCAATCAAAGACTTGGGTTAATTTAAAAGATAGGCTATCCATGCTGAGACTCATGGTACAGCCTGTGTTTCTACTAAATGCTGTCTGGTTTTATGTTATCTTTATTGCTTTCCCAGATTGGAAAAGCATTTGAATGTTTTCAGAAAGCATTATTTCCTAGCCATTGAAAGAAAGAAGTATACTGTTTTATTGTTCTTTATCAGATTGTCCACATGGAGACATGAGAACCAGATACAGAGTTGCTTCAGTATTCTTTTTTATTTGCTTTCTGTTAAGATTTGTAACTAGATCAAGCCAAGAGCCTTAATCCAGTCATTCCCCTATGCAAGAATGGGAAAAACCACATCAGTTTTTCTTGTATCATGCTCTTTTGACCAGACTTGTCTTCTTTTTTATGTTACAGTGCCTACATCTCTTAAATTGGAACAAGGAGAAAGAGAGAAGAAGGGAAAAAACAGGGCCACCTGTTTACTTTAGTATTACAGTTACATTTGACAATAACTGAGAAAACTGTACTTTATTGTATGCAGATTATATCATGCAGTATAAAAATACCACTAAGAAATTTTTTTTACTTACAGTTAACTCTGTCCCTTTTCTTCCCCTTTCCAAAGTGTTCTTCCAAACATTGAAGTAGGGCATATGCTTTAGAGTCCCTACAATTATAACAAAGTAAAAAAAAATCATGTATTTCCAAGTTTTCTTGTCCTACCACGTTTCCCAAATATAATTAATGTTTTGTAATCCCACATTTGTTTGTCAGTTTCTGAGTTGCTGGTTTTATTCATGTTAATCTCCATCTCCCAAATCCAGTCTATGCTTCATTTCCAGTGTACTCTGGGTTCTTCTAGTCAACTCTTTTGTTTTTTTCTGCCTCTCAAGCATTTCCCATTTTAACATTGGAAAAGATTTCACTGGCACAGTCTCAATGTGGTCTTTATTAGCAGAAGAACAAGAAGTGGAATCTCCTACTGCTTCACAGCTCACTTTTTATTGGACAAACATTTGTGTTTCCTCCTTAGCACGTTCTGTATAAAAAATATATTTTGTCCCTCCAAGAAAGAATATTCTGAAGCTAGCTGGGTACAGCAGTTTGAATCTCATGCCTGTTTCTCAACATTCCCTAATTAGTGGAATAAATTTACTTCTCTTCTGCCTGGTGTACAGTGAGTAATAATTTCCCACAATCTGCTGTCTCCAACTTTTAGTACTTTGTCCCTGTGCCGCAGTTTTGTCAGAATTAACTCCTTCTGCTTTTAGGATTGCATCTTTATTATTAAAGGACTAGATTGCTTTCTCATGACCAGGTTCGGCGCATACACACAATGTGCCCTTTCAGTTAACAATTCCTGCTGTGAAATACCATTTCAATTGCTTATTTGTACTTTCATAAAATTAATACAGTCTGTTCCTTCCAGCTTCTCTGGTACAGCAGAAAACATAAAGGTTTTCTCTGTGTGCTCTGTCCTCTAATTCTGTTATTTTTTTGAAACATCTCTCCTTGGTCACTAACATATTCAGCCAGCCTTTTCTTCATTTTAACCTCTGATCTTTGAGTTTTATCACCTCATCTGAATATCTGTTTAAAGCTTCTTCAATTTTTACAGCCTTTTGTTGTTTGCGTTGATATACACCATCATTGTTTTGTTTATTTTAATCAGCTGCGAGTACATTTGACTTATTTTTCCCTCTAGATTACTGGAAGTCATGTCTTGCATCAGAGCTGGAGCTTGTACTGCTTTTTGTTGAACAGCTACAGAATTCTTCTCATTCAGTGTTTTTTCTTCACCTTTTGTGATTGATTTTCTTTCATGTTCTCTGAATTACTTTTTTGCTGGCATTCAGACAGTGCACTTACTAGCCAGTTATTGACATTTACCTCAAAATGTGAGTTTACTGGCTCTGTCTTCTGAGTTTCTCTTTTCACAGTAGCAGAGCTGAAATTAAGCTGTTACTCAAATGACCAGCTATATTGGAAGTCCACAACACTTTTAGTTACTGTTGATTCTCTATGTATAACTTCAGCTTCATCAAGATTGTGTTCAGGCAGGTGCCTGCTTAACATGCAGAATAGCACAATCCTTCCAAGTTTTGCTTAATCTCATGAAATAGAAATGGATTTTCAAGTATGCATCCCTCCTTTCTCCAATCCCATGTTTGTTTAACAGTGTTCCATAAAGAATTGCCAAGGGTCCCTTCTCATTGGCCTTTTGATTGCTCAAAAGAAACTGTTAAATTATTTTGGCTTCAGCAGGGATGTCTTTAGATTGCCACTGGGTACTTTGGCATTGTTGTAAGACAACCAGTTCTGATTGAAAGCCTAGCTCTACAGTTGTATCTGTATAGCAGCTAGGTATCCCCAGAGGTATCTTAGACAATGCAGAGAAGTATTGTACTTGAGCTGCATTCAAAAGTAACTGGAAAGGTTTTTCTTTTGCCCAAAAGAGAGAGAGAGGCAGAAATAGGTCATTTTCCTTCTCCCTTTTAAACTAAACCTCCCTTTTCTGTCTGGCTTATTTCTGGCATCTTTTTGACCTAAATCTCAGTTACCCCAGCATTAACATTTATTTTCCAGATGTTTTGTTACAGTGTGATTCTGGCCTAGCATATATTGGTAAAATATTTTTTGAACGAAATCCCTCCTGTCTGGCCTCAATTAAAGACCATTTCTCAAACTTGGAATGTGGACTTCATCATGTTTTTCCTTTCAAATGGCTGGTTTGGAGGATCAGAATTTTAAAAAGAAAAGACCGTGCTTGTACCTTGGAGGTTTCAACAGCACTCAAGAGGTTTAGCCTGAGACTGTGTCCTCCAAGTAGTGGAGTTTAAACTCCCATTACCAGATAAGAAAGTTGCTGTTTACTGTATTGCTAGTTCTACATTCACAGTTTCAAATTCATCACTGTTCACATCATTCTAGACCTGCCCCAGGCCCCCCCGAATGCTGTTCTGTGTCTGTTATGGGTTGGTGTTGGAGGCTTTAAAGATGTGGAGCAGGGGTCTTTGGGTTCAGGGGGATTATAGTCAAGAGGGAGAGGCAGTAGTAGTCTGGGAACATTTTAATGGGCCACACTTACTAAATACCTGCCAGTCTTAGTTGTTCAGGTGAGGTAGGTGAAACTGGCAGTGCAGTTTAGTAAGTAGTTTTCATTTCCTGCTAGCCTTCATGTCATTTGGTAGATTCAGAAACTTCAGGACCTTGTACATAAAGACGTATTTGTCTTCCACAGAGATTGGGTTTGTCAATGGACAAATCCTCTTTTCCTGTGATTTCTGTGCTACCACTGTTCTAATCTTTTTATCTCCCAGCTTGTTTTTCATTTACCACTCAGAACCTATCCAAGTGAATTGCTGGATGTATTTTTTTTAATAATCTGTATCATCTTTTTCACCCTTTTTGTTGTGATCACCTGGTCATCTTTGCTTGTTTTTACTAAGTACTGTAGTTTTGATGTCCACTTTAGGAGTCAAGATGTACAGTAATTTTTGGAAGAGCCCATTTCTTCATTTTAGGTATCTTCAAATTCCTTTTAGAGGTTTTGGGATACTGAGAATTTACTCAATCATTGCCGTCATTGCAGCAGTCTTCTTAAAGTAAGATGCAACAGATTTATTAATACTCACTATATTCGGTGATCTTCAGGATGTCACTCGGGTGTGGATAAAGTCATTCTGGATTAAGGAAGTTATTCTGTCCTTCCATTTCCCTTGCTTGTCATACCTCAGCTGCATCTGTCATGGCAGAAGACCTTTTGTAAATAAACTTTAAGTTGGCATGTTTTTTTGCAGGATCAGCCCTTGTATGAGGTGCAGTGTAAGAGTGAAAGGGTCACAGAGTCATGATGTGGGTTCCAGGCATGGCAGCTTGAAATGTTTTAAGAAGAACTGCCTGAGGGGCCAAAGAGGTAAGTAACAAAGTGTTGCACCCACTAGAGAAGGTTCCTCTTAGAGATCAGTTGATATTGTGAGTGCTCACACATCCACTTTATATAATTTTATTAAACAATATTTCCTGTCCAATATTTTACTGCTGCAGGCCATAGGATACAGTGCTTTTCTGTATTACAGTTTAATGATAGATATTCACTGTCTATAACACACAGATATCTAGGTTATGATTGCATATAAGAACTGCCTGACCTACCTAGACTACTCATTTTCTGCCTTAGTCAGTCTGTTTGGCAGTTTAGCTATAGTGGTTAAGGCTGTGAGCTTCTGTCAAGATTTATCCTTTCGTCTTTTGTTTGATTACCGCAATTTTTGCCTGCCAACTGTATGACTGAGGAATTCACTTATCAGACAATGCTCTCAAGTCACCCTTGAAATGAGGTGTTTCTGCGTAGATAACATACCCAATTAGCAAATGAAGGCATTAAAATAAATATAAAAGTAAGCCACATGTCCTGCTCTAATGACCAAATTTCTGTACCTTCTCTTTACAGCAGCCTTGTAGCTGCCCTTCATATTCTTGAATTATTCCATTGTTTTGATCACATAACACTTTTAGGAAACTATCCATGTGTTTCCTGGTTTGTATTTCTAAAATAAAAATATTTATTGATGAAGACTTGCATGTATTCCTTACCCCAGTCAGCAGCACATATTTGTTCATGGTTACACAGCTGTTTTTTTCTGAAACATGCTACCTTCCTGAATTTTGTGATTCACTTTACTTGCTTGAAAGTCACCATGCCATCCCTTCATGTTCTTATGGATGCACACATCAAACAGCTTCATTTTAATGTCATGCTTAGCTTATGCACCTTGGAATGTAAAGCTCCAGTACTGTAGTGCATCTTCCTCCAAGTCATGCTTATTAAAAGGCATATCATTTGAAAATAAGTCCTTCATAATTACTACTTCTCCCTATGTGACATCACTGAAAAGTTGATTAAACTTTACCCTTG
>NC_056731.1:29158286-29333286 GCF_019279795.1 Protopterus annectens
AGTTACACAAGCACATCCAAGAATTTATCTTTATGGTAATGTCTGTACCTGTGGCTCTCAAATCACACTCAATCTCATTGAATATCAGGAAAAACAGAGGCATTTGATAGGGACTGACGGGTGGCCGGCTGTGAGTCCATGGTATTCCTGTCCTCTGCAGACATGAACCCAGAGAGAGATTTGGAGAGCTGCTTCATCAAGTGTCACTGAAGCCTTGTAATATGTGTCAAATAATTCACCTACCTTAAAGCAAAAGTAGATGAAGCATTGATTTGCTTCCCAAATCTATCCAATGCCCAAGACTGTCTGTTAGGGGGATGGGCAATGAGCTCTCCTCAGTGAGCTCCTTTTTGGTGGTTGTCACCACGGGTCTATATTATAACATCGAAGTTCATAAACATCAAATGTTATAATATCGAACCCTAAACACCGAAATCTGCAAACATCGAACAGTCAGAATAGTGATTTTTTTCCCAGGGAAAAAATCACTATTCCAAGAAACATACACAACACGAACACACACAAAAAACAGCAATTCACACACATACACTTAAAATCCTACACCTAAACCTAAACTAAACTTTACATACACTACTAGCTATCCACTTACCTTAACCCAACCCTAACCCTAAGGTCTGTCACTATCGCACACTCACCTCACCCAGCCCCTAACCCTAACCTACACACAACCGCACACTTACTTAACCTGCGCCCTAACCCTAACTCACCTAACCCTCCCCCTAACCTACACACAATCGCACACTTACCTGACCTGCGTCCTAACCCTAACGTCCACACAACCGCACACTTACCTGACCCGCTCCCTAACCCTAACTCACCTAATCCGCCCCCTAATCTACACACAATTGCACACTTACCTCAACCCGACCCATAACATTCCAACATATTGAACACTGAAAACAGCGAAGCCACAGCAACGGCCCACCAAATTCTTTCCCTGGGAAAGAATTCGGTGTCCTGCACTTTCGCTGTTTTCAGCATTCGACATTACTGGTTCGATATTATAACATTCGAACTTTATAAAATTCAATGTTATAATATACACCCACCACCACTACCATGGCATCCACCACGATGTCCTTACCTGTCTTTTTGAGTGACAAGGTATTTGCCTGGCTTTTTTGGTACAGATTTCATCACATCAGCTTTTTCCATGCCTTCCAAGAAATCAGGTTGACCATCTCATCTGTGGGAGGGACCACCTGAGAAGTAGTAGCCCCAAGAAACACAGACTCCTCTTTGGAGGGGGTTTCAGAAGACCAACCTCCTTTCTGTCTCAATGGCTCTAGGATCTCCCAGAATGAGATGTTCTCAAGAACTGATCTAGGGGATCCCTCTCCTTCATTGAAATCAGTGTCCTATGTGAGGAATAACCTGAGGGGATTCAACGTGCCTCCTCTTAGACGAATATTTCTGAGCAGCCTCAGTAGTGGAATGCTCTGGAGATGACTTAGAAGACTGCTGGGTGTACTGTATGTGAAATGTCTCAGGGCTAATAGGAATGGGCTATCCTGATGGGATAGATTGTGAAGGATCAGGACCCAGGGTTTTCAGCTGTGAGCTCAAAGACCTGGGTGGGGATAGAGAAGTCTAATCCCCTGCCATGGAGAGAGGTCTCTCAATTGACTGGAAAGCAGAAGCTGAAGGAGAACTTCAAACCATCCTCACAGGAGCCCAGACCTCCACACCTGAAGGGCCAAGGAAATCAGATCAACTGTACTCCAAAGCAGATGCTGGAGCCAAGCTGTCTAATGCTGAAGCCCCAAATGGAGTGGATGGCTCTAACAACTTCAGCGTCCATCCTTTACTTCCAGCACCTACACTGAAACTTTGGCTTCAAGACTCCTTTGGATCTGTGGAACTGGTGGAATCAGAGAAGTCACTGGAGTTGAAGATGACTACACCTTCATATTCAACTTGGACATCTCTTAAGGGAATCTCTGATCCACAGACCCCAAAGACAGTGGGCAGATCAGGGAAGAAGCAATCACAGAAAGGGTTGAAGGGCCAAAGCTCACAGGTCCAATAGGAGATGGAGACAGAAGAACCACTAGCTGAATTTGAGTCCTAAAGAACTTCCTCATCATTCTATACACATCTGTTTCCATCATTATCATCATCATCTTCATCCCCCTTTTTTCCCCATTTTCTACATGAGTTCGGGGTGTTTTGTTACTTGTGCCATCTCTCCCTATTCAATGCCACTCTCTTACCTCCTTCGACACTCATGCCCAGGTGTTGCAGGCCTTGTCTCACATAATCCATCCACCTCTTTTCTGGATCTTCTTATTTCCTCTTGTCTTCTTTCTGTCTGTCCCAAATCATTTGCACAAGATTGTCTTTTGCTCTCCTGCACATGTACTTGAACCACCATAATCTGTTCTCTTTGACCTTTTCTGCATTTGGAGCTACTTTGGCTTCTGCTCTTATGTCCTCACTTCTTTGTCTATCCAGACTGTGCATTCTTCTGCCCATTTCAGGCACTTAATCTCAATCACCTCTAGCTTTGCTCTGCCTTTACTTCCCAGGTTTCTGTGCCGTACAGTACTACTGGTTGCACCACTGTTTTGTACACCTTAATTTTCAGCTGCTTTGGCATACTTCTGTCATACACTAACTCTGACACTCTGAGCCAGTTGGCTGCAGCTCCTCTGATTCTAGCTTTGACATCCTCATTCAGCCTCCCTTCTCCTCAAACACCCCTCCCAAATCCTTGAAGCTGTTAACCTATTCCACTGTTTTCCCTTCTATCTCAATTTTCAGCTTTTTCTGATTTCCCCCATTTGTACCTGAGTACAGATAAGACAGTTGTAATGGTAGCAAATAGGGGAAATCAGCAGAAGTTGAAAATTCTGTTTCTATCAGACTTCTGGTAAATCTAACAGACCTTAGGGAGGACAAGCTAAATGGGGTCTTGATGACTTTTATGACAGTCTCTGTGTGAGAAAAGGGGAATGTGGCCTGTGAGAGACTGGCCTCAGTGAAAACCTGAGGTCCGGTGAAGGTGGGGTTCTGCGTTGTACTTGTGTCAGATCCAAAGGAGGAGTATGATCAGATGACTTGGACTTCTTTGAAGCCGAAACCAAATATGATCAAGACAAAGTAGAGCAGTTATGGGATCACTTCCTTGTTTCCTTGCCCTTGTCCCTGGGCTTGTCACTCTTTTCCCCACTAGATTTGTCTGATGATTTCTTACCAGACAGGGAGACTTCAGGCAATCTCCCACAGACAAAGGGAGAAGTCCTTTCAAAAATAGCTTGTTTCTATATTCAATTACAGCCCGGTGGCCAAAGGCCATACAAACAGAACAATTTTCCTCCAAATAGGTAGCACCCAAGCAATAAACACATTTCTGGTGAGTATCCAAATTAAGAAGTTTGTGGCTGCAAACCACATATTTCTTGAAACCAGAAGACTTGTCAGATATTATTTACTCAACTAAAAGGGAAAAAGTGGATGTGACAAGAGAATTATTTTTAAATGCAAATCGTACACTCAATACTTAATGGTAAGCCCAACACCACAATACCAACAATGGTAAGAAGAAAAGCCCAAATAGCTGTTAAGTAACCAAAGTTTAAAAGAAGGAAAGGGTGAGAAAATGCCAAAGGCATGAGACAAACAGAATAAAACCATTTGTACCAACTAAAAAGTTTACCAGTAAGGGAAATGTTATCTAGAAGTTAAGAAAGGAACTCCCTAGCAAGCAGAACAATATAGTTTCCCAAACAGTTCTCAAAGTACTACTATAAAAAGTAATAAAAGAGATAACTTACCTGGGTGGACCATTTTTGTTCATTAGCGTTGTAGCCTCACAGTTAGACGTTGTCCTGTTCACTTCTCAGCTAGAGCGTCTTCTGTGTGGAGACATGCGTGAATGGGTGTACCTTCGTTGAAGGTTGTGCGTCAGGGCCTGCAACTCGGCACGTAAAAATCTACTGCCAATCATTAGCGGACCGGAGTTCCGCTGTGGCGACCCCTAACCGGGAAAAGCTGAAAGACACAACAAGGAGCGACAAATGAGATCTGAGGTAATCTTAAGGACAACAGAGTATTATGGGGAAAGGGAGCAGCTTAAGCTGAGGATCCAGAGGTCTAGAAGTGGCCAGTCAGAACTGAGATCGGATCCGATACCCATCTGTTAAGAAACGTATGGAACAGAAAACATCATATCAAAAGATAATATAAAAACTGAGAAACAGGAAGCTCTTGTTTATGAATTTGAAGGAATTTATCTGGGAAAGGAAAAGGGCAAGGCTTAAGAAAGAGAAGTTGATCCAATAGAACAAAGTAGTTTAGGATTGCCTGATTGGAAGGGATATTTTAGAGCTATAAAATTAAGACTCATATACATAACACAAACAAAAAGTTTGTCATCAAAATATAAAGGGATGATGATGATGAAGTAGTGGGAAAATTCAAGAAATATGAAGAAAGTGGGATTTTGGATGCAGATGCTTAAAGACAATAACAGCAGCCATACAGAATATTATATTCATAATGCAGCAGCAAGTATTCTAATTCTAAGCCAACATGAAAATGGAGAAGTTATTTTGCTAAGGATGACTCAAATAGGGGTACAGAGAACAGGCAACAGGGGGATGGAATTTACTGGATCAACTGGCAAATGAACCAAGGTAATGGGAACAAAAACAAGACAGGGAAATATAATAAAATGGGATGAGACCAAGAAGACATTTGGACTGTCGGCTGGAGACTGCCTTCCCTACCTGGGATTGATATCAGAGTACAGGCAAAGAGAAACAATCCTTAGTGAAAGACCTGCTCTGGTAGAGGTTTTAGTCGAATCTAGAACAGAGGTTGCTGTCAAACAATGGTTAATTAGTTGGGCACATAAAATATTGCACAATGATTATAAAAATCAATCACAAGAGGTTAGACAAGATTGCAAAGAGAGGTAAGCAATTTACAAGGGAAAATGGGAGGGCATATGTGTGGCTCTTAAGTATTCAACAAAGTCTAGAAGGTTTGGGATTAATAATTTGAAGCATTTGCAGAGGTATTTTTATACCCCAAGAAGATTCCAAAGCATGTTTCCTCAGGTAGACAGCAAATGTTGGAGGTGGGATGAGTAAGATAAAGGTAAGTGGGAAAAATGTTCTGGGAATGTAATGAGTTGGCAAACATTAAAAATTCCCTGCAGAGTACTCCTTCAGAATTATTGAGTGAACACATGGGTGTAACTAAGGAAATTATTCTTTTGAGCTGGGTACTCACAAGCAAGGAGAGTGTGTTGAGCAGATGGAAAGAGTACTTTGAAGGGCTGATGAATGAAGAGAATGAGAGAGAGAGAAGGTTAGATGATATGGGGATAGTGAACCAGGAAGTGAAACAGATTAGCAAGGAGGAAGTAAGGACAGCTATGAAGAGGATGAAGAATGGAAAGGCTGTTGGTCCAGATGACATACCAGTGGAAACATGGAGGTGCTTAGGCGAAATGGCAGTGGAGTTTTTAACCAGATTTATTAATGAAATTTTGGAAAGTCAGAGGATGCCTGAGGAGTGGAGAAAAAGTGTTTTGGTACCTATTTTTATAAATAAGGGTGATGTGCATAGCTGTAGTAACTACAGAGGGATAAAACTGACCAGTCACAGCTTGAAGTTATAGGAACGAGTAGTGGAAGCTAGGTTAAGAAGGGAGGTGATGATTAGTGATCAGCAGTATTGTTTCATGCCGGGAAAGAGCACTACAGATGCGATATTTGCTCTGAGAGTGTTGATGGAAAAATATAGTGAAGGTCAGAAGGAGTTGCATTGTGTCTTTGTGGACTTACAGAAAGCATATGATAGGGTACTTAGAGAGGAGTTGTGGTATTGTATGAGGAAGTGAGGAGTGGCAGAGAAGTATGTAAGTGTGGTACAGGATATGTATGAGGCTAGTGTGACGGTGGTGACGTCTACAGTGGGAGTGAAAGATGCGTTTAAGGTGGAGGTGGGATTACATCAATGATCAGCTCTGAGCCCTTTCTTATTTGCAATGGTGATGGACAGGTTGACAGACGAGATCAGACAGGAGGCCCCATGGACTATGATGTTTGCAGATGACATTGTGATCTGTAGTGAGAGGAGGGACACATTGAGGAGACCCTGGAGAGGTGGAGATATGCTCTAGAGAGGAGAGGAATGAAAGTCAGCAGGACTAAGACAGAATATATGTGTGTGAATGACAGGGAGTATAGAGGAATGGTGAGGATGCACGGAGTAGTGTTGATGAAGGTGGATGAGTTTAAGTACTTGGGATCAACAGTGCAGAATAATGGTGAGTGTGGAAGAGAGGTGAAGAAGAGAGTACAGGCAGGGTGGAATGGGTGGAGAAGAGTGTCAGGAGTGATTTGTGACAGACGGGTACCAGTAAGAGTGAAAAGGAAGGTCTACAAGAGGGTAGTGAGACCAGCTATGTTGTATGGGTTGGAGACAGTGGCATTGACAAAAAGGCAGGAGTCAAAGCTGGAAGTGGCAGAGTTAAAGATGTTAAGATTTGCACTGGGTGTGACAAGGATGGACAGGATTAGGAATCAGTATATTAGAGGGTCAGCTCAAGTTGGACGGTTTGGAGACAAAGTCAGAGAGGCAAGACTGCGTTGGTTTGGACATGTGCTCAGGAGGGATGCTGGGTATATTGGGAAAAAGATGCTAAGGATGGAGCTGCCAGGTAAGAGGAAAAGAGGAAGCCCTACGATGTGGTGAGAGAGGACATGCTGGTGGTTGGTGTGACAGAGCAAGATGCAGAGGACAGGAAGAAATGGAAACAGATGATCCGGTGTGCCGACCCCTAATGGGAACAGCCAAAAGAGAAGAAGAAGATGCAGGATCTGAATTGCCTAGATATAAGTAAGACCTCGTTAAATTTAATTCTGGTGGCTACCAAAAAAGCAATTACTAGAAAATGGAAATCAAAGGCTAAATCAGCTGTATTTGATTAACAGTGACAGTTTTGAAAAGGGAAGAAGCAAATTACATAGAAATAAATGTAAATTGTGGGAGCAATAGATGTAGAATAATGTTGAGGAGGAGGAGGAGGAGTGAGGTTTAAGGGAAAGCAAGAACTGAGAAATTTATATAAGGCTGGACTGATGATATTTATAAAAAAAGAACATACATGATGCACAATGTATTTAACTAGAAACATGTTAATACGGTTTGCATTCTTTTATATTTGCTTGCCTATGTCTTAACTGATAATTTAATAATGGTGTTAAAAAAATCCCCTACTCCAAAAAAAAAAAAAACAGAACTAGTAAGTCAAATTAAGCTTCTAGGTGTCAGTACTACTGAAACTTAACATTTGAGCATCACATAAAACAAGCATTAAATAGCACCCACAAAAAGCCAGGTGCACTTTATAAAGTCAAATAATACCTCACAAATAAGGCCAGAAAAAGTATTGCTCCATCCCTTCTCATCCATACTATAATTATGCTGCTTCCATCTTGATTAATCTGCAACACACTTGACTCTCACTCTTGGAATAGTGCTATAACAATTTGGCAAAGTTTGCTGTCAATCATCATTACAGGACACTATAGGAAAAGCTATTCTATGAATGGGCAAATATCTCAGCCTACAAAGTTGTTATTGAAAAGGTCTGTTAGAATTTGATTCCTCCAAAAGATTCCAGAAAAATGGCAAGACCTCTTCTGGCATGGCTTGCAATGTATGGCATAAAAGCAATGGGTGACCCAGAAAGGTGCTTAAGAGCATCTCTGGAGCAAGACAATTGTAGTAAGGGGAGATTGAGAAGAGATAGGTGTATTTGTTCATAACTTTAAGATTTGCAATGCAAATAGAATTGTTTGTGTTGATGCACCCCATTTTTAAATATCAAGTAATATACTTTCTTATTGTTATGTTAAATACTAAGGAACAGGTAGCATCATGACCCAGATCCTAAGCAAATAGTGAAGACTACAACAGAAAATAGAAGTTTCCAGGTTGACCAAGAGGGTCAGGTTTAACTGAGTACTGATTAAGCTGTATGTTACTGTGCTACAATAAGTAAATAGCTCATGTGGACATAGTGTTAAAGACCAATTATACAATATTTTTATCAATCTGTCACTACAATGTTTTTCCTGAAAGGTTAGTTGCATTAAGTGCTAAGATATTTTAAAAGAGCACTCAGGCTGATGTCATCCTAGTGCTCCCAAAGGGTGACAATTTAAATATTAAAATGGTCCCTTCTGCTATATCTGGCCACAGAGGAGTCTTCCACCATTTCACTGATGAAGAAATTCTCAATATCAAAAACATGGTTTTACTCTTTGAATATATAGCAGCACTAAAGCATTGCTTCATTAATAATCAGGGAGAAGAGAAGATGCACAAAGTATGATGCCCTTCACCGATCTATTCAAACAAGGGCCTATGAATGAAAGAGGAAACTATTCTAATCCAAGTTATTATCATGCCAAAAGCAAAGTTCTCTTTATTTAAAATAACTCAGCATTGCCCAAAGCTCTTCCCTTTGTTGGTGCATGCTCAATATTCATGAGAATAGAAGTGTGCGTCTAGAATAGACCAAAGGTTATTTATAGGAAGGGCTCATACTAAGATGTCGATAGAAAGCTATGGCACTAAAATACAGTAGTCAGCATTCCCTTATTTTAAAGATGCATACATATGTGTTTGAAAGAGGAACATTACCTCATTAACATTAACATATGGCCTGAAGTTCTGAGACTCTTCTGGCAGAAGTGATAGCCACCAAAAATAAGGTTTTCCAAGACAGATATTTTAAGTCACAAGTTGCTGATAGTTGAAAGGGGTTCCTAGTCAGGGCCTGAAGAACCAAAGTTAACTGCCAAGGGGGAGGAGGTTCTTTAAATGGAGGTCTTAGCATTATAAGACCTTTAAGGAATGCTTTGCACAGTTTGTGTGACATCAGAGGGGTAACCTCCAGTCCTATATGGAAGTTTGAAATCGCAGCTAGGTGCACTTTAATTGCTGAAGCAGAAGAAGACTGGTAAAGTTGTTGTTGTTGTTGTGTCTTTTGGCTTTTCCCGGTTAGGGGTCACCACAGCGGAACTGTGGTCTGCTAATGATTGGCAGAAGATTTTTACATGCCGAGTTGCCAGCTCTGACGCACAACCTTGAACGAAGGTACGCCCATTCATGCATATCTCCACACAGTGGACACTCAAGCTGAGAATCGAACAGGACAACGTCTTACTGTGAGGTGACAACACTACCGCAGCACCTCCACCACAGTCATAACCTGACTGGTAAAGTGAAGACATAAAATCTAATAATTTGTGGACAGGGCTGGAATAAGGATCTATCTCATTATCCAGAGCCCATCTAGCAAATGTCTCCCATTTACTCTGGTATAATTTCCGTGTATACGATTTGTGATGAGCAATAATAATTTGTCAGACAGGTGCGGAAAGTGAAGGACACCTGACAATCATGGGAATTAGAGAAGTCATGCAGTGAACTTGAGGTTTTGGAGATTTGGATGCACCATGCCCTGCGAGTGAGACAGTAGTTCTGGAACTGGGTCCAGAATCCATGGTTTCCGAATCTATTGAGGCCATTGGAGAGGAAACCACACTTGTCGAGGCCAGAAGCGATAATGAGAATTACTGAATTTTCCATCCTTTTGGGTTTTTTCAGGAAGTGTGAAATGAGAGGAACTGTGGAAAGCATAAAGCAGACTGGGAGGCCAATTGTGGAGAAGAGCGTCTCTGGGTGACTCTCCCTGAGGAGGGATTAGGGCAAAGTAACTTCTGCACTTGTTTAGAGAAGAGGCAAAAAGGTCACAGCAAGGTTGGCCCCAGTGGTGAAACATGTTCACCACTGCTGGATTGTGAGACCACTCGTGAGGGAAGAGAATAGCCCTGCTCAATTTGTCTGCTATCCCATTGGAGTTCCCCGGAATGTGCGTTGCTGTGAGAAAGCAGTTAAAAAAAAAATCTCCCATTGCCAAACTCTGAGTGCTTCTTGGCACAATGGGTAAGATTTGGTTCCCCTTTGTTTGCTTATGTACCAGACTACTGACATGTTGTCTGTCTGAATTGCTGCTGTTCCTAGAGGGAGGACATCTTGGAAAGCTTGCAACGCTAACAACACTGCCCTCATCTCTAACATATTGATGTGCAAGTTGGCCTCCAATTGGGGCCACTTGCCTTGGACTGTCCTCCCCAGATAATGCCTACCACCCTGTCTGGGAAGCATCTGTGGTCACTGTGGCTTAGGGCTAGGAAAGAATGAAAGGATGACCCACGAGAACCTCTCTGGAGTTTAGCCACCACAACAGGTTTTGCTTGCAATGATCGCTAATCAGACTTAGCTGAGACATCGGTTGTTGTATGAGAGACCATTGAGATGCTAGTAGCCATTGCAAAATCCACATGTGATACCTTGCCAAAGGAACTAGAGTGATTGCTGCTGCCATAGAGCCTAACGTTTGAAGGGCTAATTTTCCTGGGAACTTGTCATTGTGTAGTAATTGACTGATCTGGGAACTTGTACCTTGTATCCTTTTTGGAGGGAGAGAAGCAATTCCTGAGACACTGCCTAAGAGAGCTCCAATGAAGTCCAGTTTTTGAATGGGTTGAAGTGCGGACTTTTTGAAGTTTATAGTTATTCCTAGAGATGTACAGAGATGTGTGGTGTAATTTCTTGCCTGTTCTAAGTGCTGCCTGGAGGCAGCAAGAAGGAGCCAGTCATCAAGATATGGGAATACTCAAAACCCTTGCAGTCTTAGATGAGCTGCTACCACTGCCATGCATTTGGTAAACACCCCGGGAGCTGTGGTGAGTCCAATGACAGTGCTCTGAATTGGAAATGACTGGCTTCCAGCCAGAAGCACAGAAACCTCCTGGAGCTCTTTTCCATTTTTATGTGGTAATAAGCATCTTGGAGGTCAATAGAGCACATCCACTCGTCTATTTCCAGGAATGGAAGTATCGACTGAACTGAGACCATCCGGAATTTGGTTTGTTGAACTGCCTTGTTAAATTGGCTGAGATCCAAGATGGGTCTCCAGTACCTTGTTTTCTTGGGCACTAAAAAGAATCTTGAGTAAAATCCGGATCCTTTCTGGTCTGGTGGGACTTTCTGGATGACTCTTTTGCTTAGCAGTTTTTGAATTTCTAGAACTGCTGCTTCTCTACGACTGGGTAGTACATCTTGGAGTTTTTCTGGGGTTTTGGAGGTTGTGATAGAGGAATTTGGTAACCTCTGGATATAATTCCCTTCACCTATTGGTCCATTGTTAACATTTGCCAGGCAAATTGATGCAGAAAAAGTCATCCCCAACTGCCTCCAGAGGTGGGCAATCGGGCACCCATTCAGGGGTGCTGGTAGGAGACTCCAGAGAAGTTCTCTCTGGATACCTGGTTTTGCAGACCATTTCTGAGTCTAGGGGTGGCATCTTCCATTGCTTACCCCTCTGCTGCAGAAGAAGTCTTTGCCTTGTGAATCCTGGAAAGGCCCACTGGATTTTTTAAACCATAGTCTCCCACTCCTCTGGTTCCTACAGTACAGTCTCTGAGGAGTGGAGAAATGTGTGCCAATGGCAGAAAGGGTCTTACCATCCTTTTCACATCTGGCTAGGGTATTTTATACTTTGGGACCAAACAGGGAAGATCCATCAAATGGAGTGTTGACGAATGACCCTTTAAATGGCTCCGCAAATTTGCACAAGTGCATCCAGGAATGCCTTCTAATGGCTATGCCAGAACCAGCTGCCCTAGTTGTCCCTTTAGCTGCATGGGAAACAAGCCTCATGGATGAGTTAGAAATTGCTTCTATGGTTGCAAGCTGAGAAGTAACTTTATCTTGTACCCCTTCAGCCACTTATTCTTCGAGGGTATCTGAAAACTCCTTCATCAGATCCCTCTGTAGTCTTGTAAAGTGTGCCATGTAATTCAAGGACCTTAGAGCAAAGGTTGATAAAGCATAAATGCACTTCCCAAATCTATCCAAAGTCCTAGACTCCTTGTTAGCAGGAAGGATAGCATGACTTTCCTCAGCAAGTTAATTTCTGGTGGCTGCCACTACCACCATGGCGTCAACAGGAATTCCTTTGGCCCAGTGTGGTTCCTCTTTAGGGGCTGATAATACTCAATCAGGTCTCTTATGGACTGGCTCTATGACATCTGGCATCTTCCCCACCCACTGAGTGATCAATTTAATGAGGTTGTCAGCGGGCAGAGAAATCCAAAAAGTAGAAGGTTGAGCACGAAAAGCCTCCAGGTATACTGATTCCTCTGAGGAAGGTTGGGAGGAGGACCAGGCACTCCTCTGTTTCAGGATTTCCAGGATGTCCCCAAAGGAGACATCATCAGGGGGTGACCTAGGGGAACCTCCTCCCTATATCGAAATCAGTATCTTCAGTGAAAGACTCTTCCAAGGAGTCTAAGTGTTTCCTCTTGCACTTTCTTTTTACAGGGACTTCCTCGGGGGGATGATCCAGGGAGGTATCCAAAGAAGAGACTACCAATGTAGGTGTTACCTTAGACTTTTGTGCCCTCTGTCCTGGGGATGAGAATGATGGTAGCTCAGGTCGAGGGGATACCAAAATCTGTCCCAACAGGGATGGCAAGGACTGTGAGTCTCCAACAGACAATGCCTCTTGATAATCCAAAACCACTGTAACAGCACTATGAGGAAATAAAGCTGCAGTTGAAGGTTCGAATATTTAATGATGCAACAAATAAAACATTAACGCTTGAGAAACTCAACAATACGTTTTCGTTTCCACCTCACTTCATCAGACAACAAAAGAAAAAAGCACAGGCACTTGTTCTTAAGTATTGCCTTCACTAATTAACAATTATTCAATAGATAAAAATTTTATCAATAGATAAAAATTAACTCCTTCAAGCCTATACTCAATATAAAGCAGTTGGTTAAGAGTTGACAGTTGGTTAAGCTTATTATAACTCATATACAAACAATAAATGAATTGAATATTAAAGCATTATTTTGAATTTATTTGAATAATTTTAGTTGTTTTTTAGTGTTTGTTAGCGTATTAGTATGTAGGAATGAAGGTTGTTGTATTGTATGTGTATGATTTATGATTTATGTTGTGAGTAAATGAGTGCTTAACCAACTGCAACCACTTTAATATCTGCCAACTGCTTTATACTTATTTATATTGATAATTTGAGATAATTTTATCTATTGAATAATTGTTAATTAGGCAAGGCAATACTTAAATAAACAAGCCTGTGTGTTTTCTTTTGTTGTTCTGATGAGGATGAAGAAAAAAAAAAACGTAACGTTGGTTGAGTCCAGCTGTTTTTATTTTATTCATTGCACTTATTCAGAACAACCTTCAACTGCTTTTTTTAGTCCTGGTACAGTGCTGTTGGTTTCTTCTTTAGATTCTTGAGAAAACTGTTCTCCCCCTGTAGAGGGGTGAGAGCCTGGAACCGAACCGAATAGGACTCCAGGGACCACCACCCGACACCAGCACCTCTTCCAGAACCAAAAGTGAGCTAGAAAGCGCAGGTACAAAGGAGACATACTGAGAGGAATATAGATATAAAGGTACACCCAGGTACGACCTCTGACCTCCGTTGACCCAGAGAGGGAGCACCTGTGGAGGTCTAGCTCCAGCTACTCTCAGAGATTCTCAGAAAGATTCTCAGAAATGGAGATGAAGATGCTATCGAAACCAAGAGATTTGGAGAGGAGATCGGATCAAGCTCCAGCAAGAGCTGGAGGAGGAGGGTATGGGGTGTTACAGGATGAACGGTTCTAATGTCAGGGTGGCTCAGAAACCGAGACAATCCCCCACCAAATCCGTGCACCACCACCACCATATATGTCTCTCTGAGACTCTTCTTTTTGATGTTGAATGGAACAGGGAAGCAGATTTAGGGGTCCCACTTTCACAAAAGGAGTTTCTTTAAACAGATCCTTTGCGATGTGAAGATGTCTCTCTCTTCTGACTCAGAAATTGTATCAAATCCAGTTTTTTTAAGTCCTTTTTCAACATTAACTCATTTTTCCTTATTTTCCTTTCTGGTTGAAAAAAACCTGTGAAATGACAACAGTTCTCCCAAATCCTGTATACCAAAAACTAAATACAACACACAGGTGGCAGGGTCTGAATTGGGCATTTTGCCCTCACGCTTCTTCCTTTAAATAGAGAGTGGAAAGTGGAAAATAGAAAAATACCCAGTGAAGAATACCAGTTGCAAGGTATTTAAAAGGAGTAAAAGTACCAACAAATGGTATTGAGACAGTTCACCAATGGGTAGAGAAAAAACAGAAAAAAATATATATATAAAAAAAGAGAGGGTGTAGAAAGGAATTATGAAGAGATGTAAAGAGGAAAATTTAGAAAAGAAAGTTTAAAAAATAGAACTTACAAAAAACTAAGCTAAGGCAAGAGAATGAATGAACGCGTCTGATCTGCAAAGCGGCAAACGAGATCTGATGTAATCTCTGCGAGGTGCATTATGGGTAGAGCCTGGCTTGAGAGTTGTAGAGCTCAAGTTGAAGTAAATAACCATCTCGGTTCCGAGATTCGGAACTGAACCCACTGTCAAGGATTGAGTGAAGACTGACAACATCAGATCTCCTGTTTTTAGCTTCACTGCTTTGGGATTAATCTTCGGAGCATGTACAGTGCCTGTCAACATTCCCTTTTTCGATATTCTGATGTCAATGTTATGGACACTGATCCTGAGTTTGTTTGATTAAACAGACTATACTTATTTACATCTATATCTATGTATCTATATATCTAATATCTATATCTATCTATATCTATCTATATCTATCTATCTCTCTCTATATATATATATATATATATATATATATATATATATATATATATATATATATATATATATATATATATATATGGATTCCTATTACAAGAACGAAAGTTCACAACTTCAAACTTGTAATAGGAAGCCTCACTTCCACGAAAGTTCACTTTAATGAAAGTGAACTTCCGCGAAAGTGCACTTCACTGAAAGTACCGCAGCACAGTGGAGGACATCAAAAAACAAGCTATGTCCTCCACTACGGTGCGATACTCACTAGGGTTAGGGCACGGGTTAGGGTAAGGGGATAGTTAGTAAAGCTATCCCCTTACCGTAACCCATGCCCTAACCCTAAGGTTCGTGACTATCGCACCATAGTGAAGGACATTGCTATGTCCTTCACTGCGCTGCAGTTATCACGGACCTTAGGGTTAGGGCACGGGTCATGGTAAGGTGAGAGCCCTATGGGCTATCCCCTTACCATGACCCATGCCCTAACCCTAAGGTCCGTGAGTACTGCACGAAAGTTCAGTACAACACCCGTTGATTGTACTGAACTTCACGTAAGTGCACTTTCTCTTAAGTGCCCTTTCGCTGCAGTGTACATTCCATACACTATTTCGAAGTAGTGAACCTTCGATCTAGTGTATGGAATATATATATATATATATATATATATATATATATATATATATATATATATGGGTCCACTTTTTAATTTCAAAATGCCATAATGTCGAGATTCATAAAATCGAACCTAGAATCTCGATGTTATAAAAATTTCGAAATTAAAAAGTAAATAGAAAAAAAATAAAAACATCTAAAAGTATGTTTTTGCAGGAAGGCAAGCCCCCTGCACCTCCTGCAATTAAAATATATCAACTCCGATATTGCGCTACAGTGAAGAGAATGCTAATGTTCCCATTCTGCACTGCCTAGTGATCCCTATTACCATTATCTTCGCTGTAGAGTGATCTCGGAGTTAGTATATTTAAGGTTTAGGAGGTGTGGGGGGTGCAGGGGGGCTTGCCCCCCTGCAAAATCATACTTTTATATGTTTTTATTTTTTTTTCTTAATTTTGAGATTACAAACTCTCAAGGTTCTTGGTTTGCTATATAGAATTTCGGGATTTTGTAATTTCGCAATTAAGAAGTAGACCCATATAGATATAGATATATATATATATATATATATATATATATATATATATATATATATATATATATGGATCCTATAACTTTATTAAACGAACACAAGACCAAATTGCCGAAATCAGAAACCACAAAACACCAACTGAGCCTGTCAGAAACCAGTCGGAGGTTCTGAATGGAAATTGTGGTACACAGACGGAAACCAGCTGCTCTATTTAAATACTAAATCTTAATACAGAAATACAAGTCTTTCAAAACTTCTGAATGGAGAGCACAGTACAGTGAGGATGGGGATATTTACCTTTTTCCCCACTGTATTGTGATCTTGGAGTTGGTATATATAATTTGCAGGGGGTGTTCTGCAAAGGGGTAAGTTTTAAAAATATATTTGACTGTACAGGTAAAAGTGTGTCAAAAGGTAGTTCTGGGATGGTAAGATGTGGGGCTTGCAGGTTCTGCTCAAAAATAAATATAGGAACTAGTTTTACAATAAGAAGTGTTAAATATAATTTAAAGGAGAAATATAATTGTAATACTAAAGAAATGGTTTACATTGCAATGTGCATGTTTTCCCAAGTTTTTATGTGGGCAAAAAGGAAAGGAAGTTCATTCAGAGGGTTTATGAGCATGAATATAGTATTAAAAAAGTGAATCTCAGTAATGCTTTGGCCAAACATGTGTATGACAATCCAATGCATCAATTTAAATATACAGTGATAGATAGCATATAAATAAATGTAAAAACTCCATGGATGCTATATTTAGAAAAGAAAGAATTGATATGGCAAGTAAAACTCAATGCCGATAGTTGGCCAGGCATAAATGAACAAAGTTCCATACTGTCTATTTTAAAGTTAAAAGCTTTGCAAAGAAATAAATTATAAAATATAATGGTGTTTGTATTTTTATAGGTGAATTTTAGTAGCAGCTTTTTTTTTTATTAACATTGTTTTACGCTGTTATGTTGTGTATATAGTAATATTTGTTTTAATGTTTGCTTGAATTATGTTTGGTTGTTGAAAAAAAAGTTTTTAAAATAATGTAAAAGGAGACTTCTGAAAGAAATGGGGTGTGTATGCTGTGAACCAATCATATGAAAGATGCTGTTATTTAAACCGCAGGACAATAAATGGCAGGTGTCTGATGAAGTTTAATATTATGTTAAATGAAAGCGCTTACAATTACCAATATTTATTGTAGTTGTAGTTTTATTTAGTTATTTTCCACATATATTAAAGTTGCTTGGCATAATCAGCGTTAGCGTTGATAGTTTATCAATCATGGAGTTCACGGAATCATTTTATTAATGCCGGTTTCATTCATACAATTATAAATTTAGCACACGTTTATTATTGTAATAACTGTGTGCTAAATAGTAATTACCCAGCAGTGGAACACTGTTGAGTTAACACTGATACAAAGCTATGTCTGTGAAAATCTAATCTGCAACATTATAATACTGAATGGAATACTGACACACAAAAAAAGTTAAACTCTAACATCCTGAAATGAATTACAGTAGACTCCCTCTTATCTAGTCTCGCTTTAACTGGACTCCGTTTTAACTGGCCATCAAGTTTCTGCTGTAGCCGTAGCAATAAACAAGAGAGAAGAACAATACTTCCATCAAAAATATAAGCCAAAAACCTGGACATTCTGTGAATGAATGAGAGGTATGCATGTGACACATTCAATGCCACCGTGCACTCCAATTAACGTAGTATATTATGTCTGTAGGTTTGCAAACAGACAACTTCAAGTCACATTATAAGTACATTACAAATGGCAGCACACTTTATAAAAAGGGAAAATTACTGCATTTTTTTCTTTGCTGAAAAAAAATGCTGAATGTACTGTAGGTCAGAAGAATTTAAAGCCATATGAAGAATATCCTCATGACAAAAAATATACTGATCAATATATCCAAGTTAAACTAATCCAACATTTAATTTTTATCATTCTGAACAATTCTTTTACAGTGAAAGAAACACTGAGATGCTTCCGCCTTAAGGATAAAATGAAAAACAGTTGTTACTCAAGGTGCTGAGTTTTCGTACAGTACAGTATGGCTTTCATACATTTTTTTTCCTTCAGCTATTGTTTCCTGATTTTTTCCTCTCTCTCTCTCTGTCTCTCTCTCCCTCCTGTGCTTACTTGGGTTAATAAAGGGGAGGTTGAGCAATGAATGAAGAGCCTGATATGGCGAAATGAGTTGTATGGTCTTCTCTTTAAGGAGGGAACTTATCTGGCAGTGGAAACAGCTGAAGCTGTAACATGATCCTCTGAGAATGCCGCTCGTTTGCTGGGACAAACATCAAAACCAGGAGCAGAGTTTACTTCACCAAGATGGAAGGATATTTTACTGTCACATGTAACTGTTCACCTGCCTTGGAATACCATAGAGTGGATTCGGGGGATTTTAATCTCTATGGTGGCGGTGGTGTAGCTACTGTTTTGAAAGAGGATTATAGGCCCACACTGCGTGCAGGGAGCTGACGCTTGATTATGACGTGAGGGCAATGCATGCTTGGACCTTGTGACTGTAGAGTGTAAACTATGAGTGATTTGTCAATTGTTCAACAGGCTCTTCATTCCCAGTAGCGAGCACAATGGAAACCGTCATTAAATGGAGCTTCAAACAAGTGGTGAACTGGATGAAGTGTATGCATTTCAGAACCACTGTAGTATTTGGTCATGGAAAAGTGCAAATTTTTCTTGAGTACTGTCAGGCTCAAGGGAGTGAACTGAACTAGAAACTTGTTTTCCATTGGTCATTCCTAATCCTAACAAACATTATTTTGTACTAAGTTTGTATAATAAGAGAAAGTTTGTTTTGCAGCTCTTTGAGGAATTCACTTTTATTTCACCAAGTCCTTGTTCTAACATGGGGGATGGTGGGTACTTTCACTCAAAAGCATTTTGTTAACTTCACTTAATTGCAGTAACACTTGTGTTTTCTGGCTTAGAGACTACCTCCTGTTTACTGAAATACTGTCCCCTATTACTGCTTTAAAATTGTTACCTACTTGAAGTCCAGGGGTCCTTCACTTGGTCATCGTTTATAGGGACATAAACATAAATCTAGCTCTACCAGTTTATAGCTCTGAGTTTTTTCTTGGGCTCTGCTTCCCATGATGTCAGACAGCTGTTCTGTGCAAAGTACAGTACCAGTAAAGCTTTTACTGATTAACCGGCTATTCATTTATCCAGCCTAAGGTCTGGTCCCAGCGAGACCGGATAAGAGGAAAGCTACCGTACATGTGTAACTCATTAAAGGCACATGCACCTGATATCACGATAACTATCACATTTCTTGTTGGATTTCAGATTTCTTTGAAAACAAAATACAATATACATGACCATATTCTTTAAAAAAGGTTTGACAGATAAAAGAACACCATAGCAATGAATTTCCAACATAATTATTTTTTTTGTCTTCTACTTTGGAGGATTTTTTTTTTTTTGTGGTTCTCAACTTATGCCATATCTGAGACTGTGCAGGATGCCAATCAATTTAGTTACAGCTCTGAGTGATGAAACTGAATATAATATAGCATTTCAAGTCCCATTTTATTAACAGATCATATAATTTAAAATAAAAAATAACCATAATAAAATAGTGGTCCTGAGTAAAGTGATGGCCAAAATCCCACATTCTTCTTAGTTAATATAGCAATCATTTACTGAAAATACTAACCAAGAGTAAAATTACTTCTTCCATGGAACCTGACAATATATCTGGTTGATCAACTAATAGTGGTAAATCACATTCCTGCAGACGCACTCCCCAAGCTGTTTAACTTAAGTTTAGCTAGTAGCTTTGTCCCTCATGAGTGATGCACAACAGTGGTGATGCCCCTCCTTAAAAATGGCCTTACAACTAACTGACCTGAGTAATTACAGACCTATCAGCCTTACAAGCCTCATATGTAAAGCCATGGAACATATTATACTTGACCTCATAAACTGTGATATCAGGAATCAAGTTAGACATGACCTCCAAAATTTAGCTTTGTGAAGGGTAGATCCTGTCTTTTTAATCTTTTCTTTGAAGGGTTTACATAAGCTGCTGATGGTGGCAATGTAGTACATGCAGTGAACCATGATCTGGCCATGGCTTTCTGTCAGGATTTCCCATGCTGATATCATACAAAAGCTATATTCTTTAAAAACCGACCCATATGTGGTAAGATGGATAGCGAATTTTCTGAAAGATACAACAAACAGCGTGAGTTGCAGGTGCCTTATCAGAATGTAATGAAGTGGCCAGTGGTGTCCCTCAAGGCTCGGTCCTGGGATCTCTCCTTTTACATATTTACTTCTTAGATCTCCAAGCAGACAGACAAGAGCTCTGGCTAACAAAGTTTGCAGATGACTGCAAACTGGGATTACTGTAAAATTAAATATCTCACCCAAACTCTCTAGAACGAAATCTCTCTCTCTCTAGTAAACTGTTGGTGTACTAAAAATGGTCTCAAATAAAATTCTAAAAAAGTGTAGCATCATCACGTTTGGCAGACAACTTCTGCCCTCATCATACTATCTAGACAACACACATCTACAAAACAAAAAAGTTTAGTACCTAGGTAATTTAGTTGACAGCTCCCCTTCTTTTGACAGTCATGTGACAATGGTTGTCAGGAAATCTTTTTATTTAGCCCAACTAATTGCCAAAGGAATATCATCAAGGACTAAAAAGGTAATCACTCCCTTAAACTCAGCAATAAACACCCCCTTTTGGTTAATCTCACTAAACATATCAAACAATTAGAAATATCCCAAAGGTTCCTAATCAAAATGATCACAGGCCTAAAGTCAATGTGCTACCAAGATAGGCTGGAAGCTCTATGCCTTTAGTCAGTGGGCCGGATTCACGAAGGCTTGCACGGAGTCTAAGAGTAGTGTAAGACTCCATGCAGCCTTCGCGATCCAGGAACAGCCCAAAGTCCGTGTAAGAGACAAGCTAAACGGCTCTTACACGGAGTGGGCGTGGATAAGCTAATCACCTCACTTGCAGCCGAATAGCATGCAAATGAGGATGATTAGCAATCCAGGAAGCCCAGAACAGCCCGTGTAAGAGCCGTTTTAGCTGCAGAAATGTACTCAGTTAACAACTGAGTACGTTTCTGCAAAAACTGCAATGGAGCCATGTCAGCTCCAAATAAAGGGTGCATATGTGTCAGGCAGCATGCCAATGGCCAAATATGTGTCAATTGGCAAAGCAACCTGATGCAAATATATTAAAAATATATATATTTTTTTCAGCGATTGCCGATGTTTAAACTCAGCGCAGCCCGTTTGTGCGGGGCTGCACTGTATAAAACATAAAAACGAAGGTTTTAAACGTACAAATGTAGGTTTTATGCAATACATGGAATGTCAATGCAGGGACCAGCAGACCAAAACCAACATGGCCACCGTGTAGTGGTTGCTAAGGGGGGAAGCTGAGTCTAAGACATGTAACTAAGCATTAGTAGGCAATCTGATGCAAATGAGTGTAAGGATACTGAATTCCACTGTCACATAGCAAATGAGCACAGTCTGAGTAGTGTAAGAGTTACAGAAGGGGGAGGAACAGAGTAGGAGATAGGTGACATCACAGGGGGGAATGGTAGAAAGAAATGCAGTTCATTGGAGGTCAGAGTTACATGACAGATGTCAGACAGATATCATGGAAAGAGGTGTGCCACTAACTAAGCATGAGAAAGTCAAGAAATGGAAGGTGTACACTGTTGCCTACACCAAAGTTTCTTGCTGGATGTGTATGCACGCGTGCGCCATGAAGCGAGTAAGGCAGTGTGCGTGCGTGTAAGGCAGACTGAGCATGTGGGAGCATGTTGGGAGATGTTTAACACTGTTTGCGTGGGCGTGCATGCGTTTTAATCTGAATAAGCAGATTCTGAACTGTGTAAGTATGTGTGCGCGCATGTAAGCCACTGTGAGCGTGTTTCTGCTGGTTTACACACGGCTCCACCCTGAGGAAACAGAAAGGAAAAAGGAAGCAACAGATTTAGTAGAAAGCTAGCAGGGAATACTGCTGGAGCTAGCAGGTGAAAACAATTAGATGCAGGCAATTACACAGGCAGAATAGTAGCCCAGCCCAGCACTTAAAACTCTGCAAACAGCAGTGCAGGATGTTTCTCTCAAGAGACACTGCAAGACAGGAGTTAAGTTATCAGAAGTGAAAACTGAAAAAGCTGAACTCAGAGCAGAAATGTTAGGGGCTGCCATAGCTGTCATAATGAGACATAGGCGACTTGCTGAGGGTGGTGACAATGCAGATGGTGCCAGACAACCCACAGTGAGGAGACGGAGAAGAGTGTACAGGCCCAGGGTCACCTACCACGGGTTACATGAGCTGGAGATAGTAGAGCGCTATAGAGTGGACAGAGACCTCCTGCAGCAAATAGTGGAGCTGTGCAGGCCACGCCTCACACACAGAACTAACAGAGGGGACCCATCCCAGTGGAAACCAAGGTATGTGTTGGCCTAAGAATACTAGCAACAGGTACCTTCCAGAGACCAACTGGTGATATGATGGGGATATCACAGGCATCAGCCTCCAGGGTACTGCACCAGTTCCTGGATGCCATGTCAGCACATGTCGGTGATCATGTATATTTCCCCAATGCCCGTGAGGTATTGGCCAGCAATATGCGTCTCTTCCAGCAAATAGCGGAATACCCTGAGGTAGTGGGTGCAATAGACTGCACGCACATACGCATCAAAGCACCAGCCGGTGAGCGAGGTAGGGCATACATCAACCGCAAGGGCTTCCCCTCCATCAACTGCCAGGTCGTGTGTAATGCCCAGGGCATAATAATGAATGTGTGTGCTGGCTGTCCTGGGAGCTACCATGATTCCCACATCTGGCATTTGACGCAGCTGTACCAGGCATTTGCCAATGGGGACATCCCGCATGGACACCTAGTGGGGGATGCAGGTTATGCACTGGAGCCGTGGCTGATGACACCCATCAGAAACGCACACACACCTGAACAGGAACGCCATAATGAGGCACACACACAAACACGTAATGTAATAGAGCATGTGTTTGGGCTGCTCAAGTCACGGTTCCGGTGTCTGGACACATCTGGTGGAGCCTTGCAGTACACACCAACTACATACCCAAATTGTCATGGTATGTGCTATGCTACATAATATGATCTTGCGAAAACAGCTGCAGCAGAACCAGCATAGGGCTGGGCCAAACAGCCCCCCACCATTGCCAAGGCCATCACAGGCAGAGCGTGACTTGGAGGAGGAACAACCTGAGCCTGCCCCAGTAGGCAGAAGGAGGCATGCCCAGTATGCCCTGGCCTTGGCAAAGAGGCAACGCATAGCACATACACTGGCTCAGTAGGAACCCTGGGAATGATACCCCTCTCTGACTCACTCATATAGTAACAGGGATGCCTAACATGACACAACCTGCTTTCAAACATGTACAGGGAAGTGTAATATGCGCATCCGACAGAGGCAGCCCTGCAGCACCACCTGAGGCATGAATGCTATGTGTTAAGTAATGTAACACCATGTACTATATGCACACCTGAGGACCCTAACATCCTACCCTCACCAAGCATCATGCCACAACATGACAATGAGATGATCAAGTGCAATAATTGACTGAAGTATCGCAGTTAGTCAAAGGGGATCCAATGTGTGCCAGTATGGGATGACATGCTGAGCATGACATGATGCACCACCTGCTAGGACTGGCATGCACCTATCAGTGCAGGCCGTATGGATACTGGCAAAGGCTGTTGTTACCCACAGTGTGCCCTGAATAGGTAAGGCTCAAAACACAAACCTATCTCCATAGGTATCAGAAGGGATAAGAATAAGATAAGGGATAAGTCGAAACAGCAAGATGCATGCAGTCTAAACTCACCCAGTATGGAGAATGTTGATATCTGCACTGTAACAGAAAACTGAGCCAAGGCTCACAACAGCACCCTAACACTACCAGGTTACACCTCATACTGTGCTGTACAGCCTCAAAACATGGGACAAGCTACAAAAGGAGGGTGACTAGCAAGAATTGTCAAGGATAACCACACCCCATGTTGGTACCACAACAAAAGCAGCATGGACTAGCCATGGTCAAGTAACAGTGGCTAAAACTGCCGCCCAGTTTATAGCCTGCTACAGACTACTGTCCCAACACCAGGAACTGCACCTGGCCTATGCTGGAATACATGAATATATCAAGTCCTCCAAACCACATTATATTGGGTGACTGAAAATACCCAGACATAGACTGGGAGCATTATACTAGCTCCAACAGTGTAGGACAAAGTTCATAGAATCCATAAACCAAAAGGCCCAGGAACAACGTACCACTCCCACAAGAGGGTAAGCATACTGGATGTGATAATCAGCAACATGGGTACTGGATGGCAAGATGAGAAGTGTATTGCTCACTGGTAAAACCAGACCATAGAGTAATCACACTGGATATACAAATCCTGACCACAGTCCCTGGCCAGAAAACCACAGTGGAAAACATGTGTTAAGCAATATTTGCACTCCTCCAAACTGATGTGGAATCCATTAAAGGTCCTGTGCAGGTGCAAAATATGGGCCACACCTCAGAACCTGTAATACAGCCATTCCATGAACACTGCCAGGAATGCTTGGATTATGCAATCCTAAATTAAAACAAGACACAATGCCATACACACAGGAATCTGGCATGGTGGACACCAGCCATAACCAAACCATGCAAGAGAATGAGGAAGCTACTACATGATAGAGCAAACATAAACAATGAAGTAATCACTGATCAGTAGTATGGCAATAAAATCTGTCCACACATACAATCCACTAAGGCCAGCCACAACAAGTTGAATCTGTGAATCCTGAGGCAATGTTACACCTGCCCCAAGTACACAGACAACCCCAACTCCACCCAAGAAATACAAATATATGTGAGAGATGCAACCATCTATCCAAACTGGAGGCTGAGCTCCCTCAACTCAGTACTCCCAAAACTAGTCAGGAGGAGAAGGTAACCACACACACCACAAACACAGTCCCACATAGACCTATCACAACTGCAAACCAAACACATAAACACAGAAAACCATTCCCGAGGCACAAATTACAAACACAGCACACCAACAGAGGCCTCTAAAGCAGACACCCAATCAAACAACCTCCAAACATAGCACATGCAACACATAGTACACAAAGCTCGTGTGCCAAACAGTCACAGGCCAGAAGGAGAAACAACATGCCTGATGCAGTTGTAATAGGTGACTCCATAGTCAGACACACTGCTGTTCCGCACACCAGACTGAACAAGGGAAAGGGTACAGTAAGCTGCCTGTAGGCTGCCACAATATGCCACATAACAGAAGTATGCAGGTCACTCCAAAGCAAGTAGAAATATGATGCAGTCATAATCCATGCTGGTGTGAATGACCTGAGATGTACCTCCCTAGACTACATGAAAAGAGACATAGATGAGCTCTCTGATTATGTAGTCCAGGCCGGTATGACACTCACCGTTTGCAGCATCCTACCCTTACCAAGAATAATGCCACAGTACAAACACGGAATGATCAGTCATAGCAAGTGGCACACTTACTGGTGTCATTCCAAGGGGATCCAATGTCTGTCTGCTTGGGATGTCATGCTTGACAAGCCAAGCAGCTGTTCTTGGGATGGCTTGCACCTGTTAGCCCTGGGCGTCTGAATATTGGATAAGGCCTTTGCCACCTCCATAGAGCCTTTTGTAGGCAAGGCTGAAAAGACTGACCCACCACCCTAGAAAACATAAGTGGGAAGAAACATAAGGGAAATGCTGACCAATGCCAGATGTGTAAACCCCAATATGCATGCTCCCAAGGCCATCCCCAGTATGGAGAACATCGATGTCTGTGCAGTGACAGAAACCTGCTGCAAGCCTCCTGACAGCACACCAGCACTACCAGGTTATACCACGTATCATGTGTCATGGCCCCAAAACCTGGAACAAAACATAAAAGGAGGGTGAGTATCCATAGTCAGCACAGACACCCATACGTCCAGGTAACTGACAATGCACAAGGCATTGGAGTCCACCCATGTGCAACTAACTGTAGGCAAGACTGCTGTACAGTCTGTAGCATGCTACAGACCACACTCTCACACACAGGAACCCCACCCAGCCGTCCTGAAGACACTGGACAGTATGAATGTCCCACCAAATACCAAACAAGGTACCACAAATTACCACATAGGTGGTAAACCATTATGTATGGAAGGAGTAACCAGGAACCTAGGGACACAAGTGGACAGTAACCTGTTATGTGACACCCACATTGAAAATGTGGCTAGGAAGACTGTCTACATTTGACACCGTATCAGGAAAGGATTCACATCTACGTCAACAGAGGTCATTGTGCCCCTATACTGTTCTCTAGTCACACCCATAATCTAGTACAATGCCTCATATGGGATGTACCTTACCTGACACCTGCAGCAGTTAGAAAGACCTCAAAGGTACCTCACCAAGAGGATAAAGGGTCTCAAATATATGTCATATGCTGCCTGGCTGTAGACACCCCAGCTGAATACAGTCACATACTGCCTACACAGAGGCATTGCATGCCTGTTGTAGAAGGCCATGCCCAACACAGGAGTAATGGACATGCTCCACCCCAGAAAACTCAAATCCATCGGAGCTGTGAGAGTGAGAGATGTCAACCTCAACAAATAATGAAATAGGATGTGCTGGTGGGACAGATACATAATCCAGAGGCTCCCCACACCCTGGACCAGAATCCCACTCCATGTTAGGCAGAGCCCCTCACTGACACTCTTCAACAGGAATCTTGCCAAGTGGATAGATGATTGTAGAGTTACACTGGGGGTCTTCACTGTATCATGTCCAGACAGAGGCACAGCAAAGCAAATCATAAATGGCCATAATATTCACATAGCAAGGGGTGGTAAAAGCCACACACACTCTGGCTAGGCTAACAAATGCCCTAGGGTGGATAGCCTAGTATGAACCTATGAACCTATGAAGATACAAATTGTACAGGACACTAAGAATAATCCCAAGGCTTTCACAACTGATGGTAGGAACCATGTTGGGAATTCACAGATATGCCCTGAATCACACAAATATCACAAACACACACACATATTGCCAACATACATCCTGACAGGTGCAGTGCAACCCCCCCCCCCCCCCGAATGCAGAATATCTATCCCAGCAGACTGCTGGCCCCCCTGACATTGCAGATGCTGAGGTAACAGCCAACATCTACAAAGCAAAACACACAGCAGCAATGGTATGAGATGGTGTCCTGGGCTTAGTGCAACATGGACTCCAAGATGAATGGAATGCCAAACCACACTACTGCTCAATGTCAGCCTTACCACAGAATATGTACCCAAAGAGCAGTGTACAACAACAGTGGTCCTTCTCAACAAAGGTGTTGCCTGAATGGATACTGAAAACTACTACCCCAGAATCCTGAGAAGCTCGGTCTGCATAGCTATGGAAAGGATCAGCATGTACCACAGACATAAAGATATTGGGGACCTACTGACACCGGACCCTACCCAGTGTGGCTTTCTCAAGTGCAGATCCTGCCCCTAAACATGTTTGACTCAATTGAAACAGTCATTAAGGTCATTGATGAGGGCAATGTGGTCCACACAGCGTAGCTGGACCTTGCAAAGGCTTCTATACAATATCCTACGTGTTCATTATAGATAAGCTCACCAGCTTAAATATAAACCCACATGTCAGTAGAGGGGTTGCAAACCAGACCAAGGACAGAACAGACATGGTCAGACATGCTGCAGCCATGTCAGACTACAAACCAGAAATAACTAGCATCCCACAAGGCTTTGTCCTGGGATCTCCCTCGTCTGGTATATATGTCCCATAGGTACAGGCAAACATGGAAGGACTGTGTCCAACATGTTTGCAGAGGACTACAAACTGCTCACCACATATGATCCACCAGCTGACACAAGCATCCCACAAAAGGGCCACATAGAAACAGACAACTGGTGCCATAGCCATGTCAGCAAGCTAATTGCAGAAACGTGTATAGTCAACCCCCATGGATATACAGTAAGTGCCCACCAATTACCACATAGGTGTTAACCCATTATGTAGTTAACATGTAATGAGAGACCTGGGGACACAAGGTGATAGATATCCTGCATTGGACAAACATGTGCTGTAGTGTTTACAGAAACATACCATATACCCACCTAATCATGAAGGTTGTCAGATCTAGATAAGGGAGGTCATTGTGGCTCTGCAGTCATCCTTCATCAGCGGTACAATTGACTACAATAGCCCCTGTGGGATGTACCTCAGCAGACACCTCCATCAACCGTAAAGTCCCCAACAGTACCTCACCAGGAGTATCAAAGAGCTTGCACAGATGCCATGTGTTGCCTGTGTTGCTGGTATCAATAAACATGCTGCACCTTGTACAATCTGAATGGCAGTGAGCTATGCACATGAGAGACCTGAACCCCAGCACTGACTTACATAGGACAAGCTGTACTGCGTGATCCATAACACAGAAGCCACCCCACCCATGAGTGAACCCCCAGTACAGGCTACCCATAGAGTCACTTATCAATCTTCCTCAATAGGAATCTTGATGAGTGGATGGGAGATGGTAGCTTTATCCTGGGTATCACTGTCATGTCACAGGTAGACAGAGGCACAGTATACTAACCATGACATATGTCATGGCAAACTCCACTTACAATGTGTGTTGAAGGACAAACACACTCTCCAACTAGCATTAGACATGGACTAGGGCACATCGCTAGTGTTTGCAAATGTACACCTATGTTGTGGAATACACTACCAATGTTGGACAAGCCTGGTTTAAGTAGTTCATATCTGAACAGAATGCAACATGGTCAGATGTACACAACTGGCCCCTAACCAGGCTGTTGTGCCCACTATCGAAATGTAAAGCAGTGATAGCACTAAAGCCCAGGATACTGTCCACCACAGTCAAAGTACTACTAGTACACTATACAGTACTACAGTGTTAGGTCAGTGTGAAAGGATGTTGACAACTGTATGCAAAGTATCCCATGCAAACACTGCAAGCACAGTATAATCCTGTTGTGTTCACACACAAAGCAGTTGTACAGTAACTACACAACATGACACACAACACACAACCATTAACGGGTGATACTTGTTGAAGTTCACACTCATCCACAAATGTGGTGGGCTGCAGAGTCCAACATATGGAATGCTCACACTGGGCATGCTCACACACTTTGATAAATGAGACATATGTCAGACAACATGCCATGGGAAGGCTGAACTGGGCATGCTCACACACTTAGGCCAAATCTCAGTTTAGCAGTTGGACACACATATCTGGTATTTTTATGTGTTATTCCAGGAACCAACCACATTACAGCAGTCTGCCCAGTGCACACAGTTAAATGACTACAGAGACATATGTGATATAGTGGATCCCTCCCATATGCAAACATCTTCCACAGATGCACAAGTTGTTCATACAAACAGGGAATGCTATGGCAATAAAGATGTGCAAACAGTCTATCAACAACAAATAATGTGCATTTGACAATTAAACATATGGGTGTAGAGGTCAACACTAGGCTGTTTGCCCTAGGGAATGACAGCTTAGCCAGAGTGTGCTTGGTGTCTGCCTCCCCAAAGGATGCACATTCCCCTTTCTAAACACTGATGATGTCAGCACCCTATAAGTACAGCAGGAGAAAAGAAACTTCCCAGTAATGCAAATAGCGCGCTCTGCTAATGTGTCCATCGCAAGTGTCATAACATAGTTAGGTAGGGGTTTGAATCCTGCAAATGCTCAGTGTGTGTGAGTGGGGTTGGTGTGTGTGTAAGTCTGTGGTAGAGAAATGTCCCTTTTGGCAACTAGGAAAACACACTACAGGATGCACATTCCGCTTTCTAAACACCGATGATGTCAGCACTCTATAAGTACAGCAGGAGAAGTGAAACCTCTCAGTAATGCGAATAGCGCGCTCTGCTAATGCGTCCGTCTCAAATGTCATAACATAGTTAGGTAGGGGTTTGAATTCTGCGAATGGCAAGTGTGAGGGAAATGTCCCTTTTGGCAACTAGGAGAACAGACTACAGGATGCACATTCCCCTTTCTAAACACTGATGATGTCAGCACTCTATAAGTATAGCAGGAGAAGAAAACCTCCCAGTAATGCGAATAGCGTGCTCCGCTAATGCGTCCGTTTCAAGTGTCATAACATAGTTAGGTAGGGGTTTGAATCCTGTGAATGGCAAGTGTGTATGTTTGTCTGAGGGGGGTTAGTGTGTGTGAGGGAAATGTCCCTTTTGGCAACTAGGAGAACAGACTACAGGATGCACATTCCCCTTTCTAAACACTGATGATGTCAGCACTCTATAAGTATAGCAGGAGAAGGAAACCTTTCCAGTAATGTGAATAGCACACTCTGCTAATGTGTCCGTCTCAAGTGTCATAACATAGTTAGGTAGGGGTTTGAATCCTGCGAATGGCAAGTGTGTGTGTTTGTCTGTGGGGGGTTAGTGTGTGTGCAATTGTGTGTGAGGGAAATGTCCCTTTTGGCAACTAGGAGAACAGACTACAGGATGCACATTTCCCTTTCTAAACACTGATGATGTCAGTACCCTATAAGTACAGCAAGAGAAGGGAAACCTCCACGTAATGCGAATAGCACACTCTGCTAATGTGTCCGTCTCGAGTGTCATAACATAGTCAGATAGGGGTTTGAATCCTGCAATTAGCATGTGTGTTTTTGGCTGAGGGGGGTTAGTGTGTGTGAGGACAATGTCCCTTTTGGCAACTAGGTGAACAGACTACAGGATGCACATTCCCCTTTCTAAACACTGTTCAGCTGAAGGCCATGGCTCTGGCACAAGTTGTCTGTTTCTATGATGCCCCTTTGGAAGATGCTTGTGTCGGCTGGAGAGTCGATTATGGTGGCCAGTTTGCAGTCATCTGCATATTTGGTCAGCCACAGTCCGTCCGTGTTGGCCTGTACCTCCAATAAATATATACCAAACAAGAGAGGTCCCAGGACTGAGCCTTGTGGGACACAACTCATAACTGGTTTGGAGTCTGGCATGGCTCCAGCAATGCTAACCATGTGGGTTCTGTCCTTGAGCCACTGTGCAATCCATCTAGTGACATAGGGGCTTATATTTAAGCTGGTGAGCTTCTCTAGAATGCCCAAGTGGGGTATTGTTGTGAAGGCTTTTGCAAGGTCCAGGTAGGCTGTGTGAACCACCTTCCCCTCGTCAATGGCCTTGGTGACTGTTTCAAAGAAATCAACCGGGTTAAACCTGGTAGTGCTGGTGTGCTCTCAGTAGCCCTGAACCAGGCATCTGTTACTGCACAGATATCGATGTTCTCCATGCCAAGGAGTGTTTTGGGTGCATGCATCTGGAGGTTTAGACTTTTGGCATTGGGTAGCATTACTCTTAGTTTCTTATCCCTTGTGATACCTAAGAAGGTGGGTTTGTCATTTGAGTCCTGCCTAACATAGGCACTATGGGGGTAGCAAGAGCCTTTGCCAATATCTGAAAGCCCAGGGGTGACAGGTGCAGGCCGTCCCTAGCAAAGCAGGTAGTTCAACAGAAGATGAATATGTGAAGGTGTAGTGCCTGTGATTAGTTAGCAGTAGCATATATGACTGCTCACGTGGACACATGCCAGGTAAGTCATATGCACTGTGTCACAGGCAATGTACATGTGAACAGGACAAACAGTGACATCCTGTCAAGTGGGACATGGACATACATATAGTAAGCTATGCAGATGGCACTAGGAGTCCACAGAAGCTCTATAACTATGCATTGCAGGTGTGATCAGTATTCCAGGGTAATTGCAAGCAAACATGCATGCAAACAAAGCTACAGTAAACAGGGCTGCATGTAGTCCATTGTACAACAAACAAGCTGTACCAGTTCCAGTAGGTAACACTGCAAATATGCAGGCACTATGCACATGTACATGGGAATACACGGGTCAGATGGCTAGGGTCCAGTCTCAGTGCACACAAGTGTACAGACCATGTACTGTCAGGATGTACAATAACTGGATGGAAACCCATGTGCTCATACCTGCAGTAATACACATGTCAAATAACAGACACTGAGCCTTCACTCAGTGGTTCCATACTTAGTAGGATGTATGCTACCTGGCCTGCCACCACAGTATCCCTGACATATATGGGGTTATGCGTGTTGGGGCTGTCTAGCATGGTATGAGATGTGAGCATGCAGTGCTAGGGTGCTCCTGTGTGTCCTGTACCAGTCGTGTAGTACTGCACACATATCAACATCCTCAAACATCTGCATTGCAGAGTCTAGTGTGGGCAACATGCCACTTGCAATTTACATGTCCATCATTGTGTATTACTACATTCATTACCCTATCCCCTGTGCTACCTATGTATGTAGCCTTCTGTTGACATCATTACCACCAGTATGCCAACATGTGCAGATGATACACTATGGTACTTACCATGGGTGTAGACAACAGGACATGACAATCACACACTTAATGCATCAGGCATGCTGTGATATACCCACAATTAATTCAGCACACAGTACTGTTAACAACATGATACTATTACTACACATCTATGTGGTCACCCTGTGCATCAGCAACATGTTAACCTGTACCTGCACAGTTGTTACAGATTGCAGGAGGTGGCACAGTTTCATCATATGCACAGGGTGTGAACTTGGTATGCCTGAGTCAGCCACGATACCACCAATTGACATGTATGTGTATGTGTGTTGGTGAGGGACAGCAGTAGAAGGTGGGGCAATGTTGATGCAGTGTGTGCGTGTATGCGGTAGCCCTAGGTGTTGTCAATTAGCATGTGTGTATGGATGCACACAGTTCCACCTCATGGCTGCCATATACTGGTGTTTGTGGACAGCCACAGACTGTACCTGCCAGGTCATACAGATCAGTGTCTCTGGCCACGGACATGGTACCTGTGCCTTGCAGGGTGCTACGGACTGTATCCAGTACCAACCCAGACTGGGTACTGTCATCAGAAGCAGGTGTTAGTTGACTGGACACAGATCCCTGTCGGGCCTGGCCAGAGGTCTCCTGGGGTGGTCTGATGACAGCATAGACCCAGCATTGCTGGGGCTGCTGCTGGCACCTGTTCTCATGGACATGTATTTGAGACGGTCTAATATGTCCCCACAACGTCTGTCTATGACATCGGTGAAATGGATGGCAGCCGCAATGCATACTGTCAGTCATGGCTGTGCGACATGCTGTCAGCTCCAGACCCTGTCTGGTGTACCATTCCATACGTGACTGTGCCTGCATGACAGCCCGAAACATAGCTGAGGTTTAAGACCTCTGTATTTATGCATCATTTGTTAATTTATGCAAGATAAATAATTTATTATTCATTATTTATCTTGCATAAGAGCTTAAAAAACATGATGATTACTGCATAAATTATTGTATATGTACTTAAGATATTATATATAAAATGTACATAGTTATCAGTATGATTTTACGCATATATATGGTTTTAAATTATATTTAGAGCTTTAAAAATACAACATATTGGAATCACCAATTAAGCCAATTTATTAGCATTTTTGGCGGGTAAACTAACTATTTAATAGCTAGGATACATCAAATTAATGTTCTGATGAAATCTAGGAGCACTAGATGAAAGCGCTTAACAATTTTATCTGTTTACACTGTTGGATGGTTTTTAAATAAAAGGATTCTTTACTGCAGCAGTTCGTGGCTTCTGTTTTACTGTGCTGTGTCGAGCAAGTACTTGGTGGAACAAATATACTGGTGTTTGTGGACAGCCACAGACTGTACCTGCCAGGTCATACAGATCAGTGTCTCTGGCCACGGACACGGTACCTGTGCCTTGCAGGGGTGCTACGGACTGTATCCAGTACCAACCCAGACTGGGTACTGTCATCAGAAACAGGTGTTCGTTGACTGGACACAGATCCCTGTCGGGCCTGGCCAGAGCCACGTGCACGTGGTCTCCTGGGGTGGTCTGATGACAGCATAGACCCAGCATTGCTGGGGCTGCTGCTGGCACTACGGGGGCGGCTGCGGCCCTGTTGTCATCCGTGATGACTGCCAGCTGCTGCTGTTGCTGGCAAACGGCCACGTCGATGCCTCAACCGCCCACCATCGCCCTGGCTCATGGACATGTAGTTGTGGAACCGGTCTAATATGTCCCCACAATGTCTGTCTATGACATCGGTGAAATCACGGATGGCAGCCGCAATGTCACGCATACAGTCAGTCATGGCTGTGCGACATGCTGTCAGCTCCCTCAGACCCTGTCTGGTGTACCGTTCCATACGTGACTGTGCCTGCATGACAGCCCGAAACATAGCTGAGGTTGTAAGACCTCTGTGGGCATGTCTGACAGGGGCAGTACGCCCACGGATGCTCCCACGAGAACCCCTGGACATCTGTCTGTGTGGTACCATCTCTGGGCCATGCCCATGGCTGCTGTGTGGGGAGGCATGTGCCACAGATACCACATTACCCTGGTCAATGCCCACTGTATGCTGTCCATCACCTAGGGACTTTGGTGACAAAGGGTGTATTGGCAGGATAACTGTGCGCATTGATGGGGTCGACAGCTGTGTACTGTCAATGTCAATCGGCTGATCAATGGCGGACCCTGGCATACTTTCCTGTGCCATTACACAGATGTCATCATTATCAGTACCCACGGCACCTGACTCAGGTTCCCTGCTACATGACACCAGAGCAGCAACAGAACCTGTGGGAGGGAAACAGGAAACACAGTTTACAATGTCTACACATTACCAGCGATGCACACATGCACAGGTGCACAAATGCACACATGCACACATGCACACATGCACACATGCACAGGTGCACACATGCACACATGCACACATGCACAGGTGCACACATGCACAGGTGTACACATGCACATGCACACATGCACACATGCACAGGTGCACACATGCACACATGCACAGGTGCACACATGCACACATGCACACAGTTTCACACAATTGTACAGTACTCAGTATGCATGATATCAACACACAGATACAGACACACCTACATGCATACAAAGAGCACTACTAAGTGAGCCAAATAGTACTATTACTATAAACACTATTACAGGAATTGTTAATACACACTCACCAGCATGGATAGGCTGCATTGCTGTTATACCAGAGGGTCCTGCAGACGTGAAGAAACTAATGTCAGTGGGCACAACTGTGCCATTGTTACTGAGTATGATACAGGTCAGTAGTATAACAGTCGCCTTTCACAGGTCAGCTGCTAATATTGAGGATATCACACTTGCACATTAAATACTATGGTGACAGCTACAAACCAAGGACACACATCACACATGCATTAACTACCAGTGTACACAACAGTCAACTATACATATGGCATATTACCTGCACGTTCACTTTCTTGCTGCTGTGTGGCTCCAGCCTCCATCATAATGCATGTCTGCTGCTGTTGTTGTTGCTGGCGGACTGGAGCCACTACACTCATGAGTAGTCCCTCCAGTCTGGTGAGTGGGGAATGTAGCCAGCCCACCACCTGTGGCGACCTGTTGCCTGTGGATATCCGACGCATGCTGACGGACATGTCTGATTAAATCACTGCAGTGATGTCGTACCTGCTCATATGTCCTATTATGCGTGCCTATGTCATTTACCTGACGGACAAGGTCTTGCCACAGTGCAGCCCTCTCCTGTTGATTCTGGCTGGTGCGGGAAAAGAGTATTGCATAATCCCGCACCAGGCTCTGGTGTATCTCCTCATCCTCAGCTGTGGAGTAGGTGGGATTCCGCGGGTGGGCCATGTACCTGAGAAAGAAAATAACCTGGTATGAGCAATATATGTCAGCAGAATTTGGCACACATACTACACATGCTACTCGACTGTTATGATACAACATATCTCACATATGTAGCATCTGTCTGTCTATTGGTGGATACACATGTAGATGGCCAGATATCAGTGCTCAGCCAGCAACTGTGCAACAGTACCTAGCACACTCCATACGACATGCTACCAAACCCCAGCAGTCAGAACACTGATTCAGGTCAAGAGCACCTCCTCACTCTGGGGGTTTGTATCTAGGTACTGTATGGCCTACATCATCAACTACTGTGAGCTGACCACACATTGATTGCCCTGGATATACAAATCCCACCTCCACCACCAGCACAAACGACTATAGTGCATAACATTACAGATACAAACTTTACACTTTGTAACAGTGACATGGTATCCTTTCAGCCCACTGGGCCAGTGGCAGATACAACCCACAATGCTGACCCCTACACAATTGCTTTCTACAGACATCTCCGAGAATGCATGGATCATGCAATCCCATATATGACCAAGACACTCTCCACAAAGGGACAGCATCCTGTCTGGTGGACCCCAGCCATAGACAGATTGTATTACAGAAGATGGAAGCTACTGCAAGACAGAGCATAATTCCATAAAGGGAGGGCATGTCTGAGCAGCACTAGTAAGGATCTATTTTCCATCATACAAAATCCATGGGCAACTTTGAGAGGGAAATCAAGAGGGACACTACAGATAACCAGAAGGCCTTCTTCAGTTATGTTAGCAACCTGGTCAGGATCCATCCTCTATGCCCATAGGTAGTACACAACAACAAATATTTCACTGACACCACAGATATCGACAACATTGTGGCAGACAGGTTCAGTGCAGGTGTCACCCCGCCCTCTCCCCCAAAATAAGGCATAGTTATCCCAGCTGACTGTAACCTCCCTGTCATCACAGACGTCCAGGTGAGAGCCACCCTCAGGACAGCAGAATACACAACATGGATGGGACTTGATGGTATCCCCAGTTGCATGCTACATAAACTCTGACAGGAGCTAAACACACATATAGAAGTGCTATGTAACACTAGCCTGACTACAGGATATGTACCTGTACACTGGCGCACAGCAGCAGTGGTTCCACTCCATGAAGGAGGCACCTCAACATACCAATACAATACAACACAATACATTACATTACAATACAATACTATACAATATGCTATTGCCCCTGGGACTACAGCAGTGTACTGTTCTGCTACCCTGACCATTGTGACACATGTGGTGTGATGGTACCTGCTGCTGTCACACAGTTACACAGGGTGACTCATATGGCATATTACCTATCTGACTAACATTCAGCAGGGGTATGTGTGACATGTACTCATGGGGAGTCTTGCTTCTTAACACTGTGTGGTTTATTGCAGGGTATGTCTTATCTGTGGGTAGGAACTCTTACCTCCAAATGTGCACTCTATTGCAGTGGCACGGACGACACACAGCAGAAATTTAGGTTGTGGATGGTGTGAGGTGTTACTATGGTTGTTGGACATCTGTCATGGGTGTGACTTACATATGTAAATCCGGGAGTGGTAACCTCTATGTGGGTAGCATATGTGTACTCTGTGGTGTTGTCAGTCACTGTGCATTGGTAATGTGTTTGAGTGCATTGTCACAGTGTTGTACATGTCACTGTGTCCTTCTCCATATCTGTAGCTGTCATGTGAGGTCCATACCATGGCATCCATTATGTGGTGTGGAGGGGTACACCGACCTACATGTCCATAGCTGACACACCATGTCCGCTGACACATACCATGTGCAGGTATTCCAGGGATAGTGTGCCACTGTGAATGTCATTGGGGCCACTATTGTACACATTTATGACCCTGTTCACCCCTGACACATGCAGTGGTGGGCAGCCAATCACATATCTGGTGGTTACTGGTGTAGGTGATCTGGAATGTGGTATGGTACTCCGGTCTTGACACTGGTGTTCACTCCATGCCTTTGTCACCAGGCACCTGTTGCAATGCATCTGTACACATGTGCCTCACTCAGAATTTATATACATCTCTCTCTCTCTCTATATATATATATATATATATATATATATATAGATATATAGATATATATATATATATATATATATATATATATATATATATATATATATATATATATATATGTCCGTATACATATACACATATAAATATTGATGTACATATATTGCTAAAGATGTGGAGGGGGACACAGAGGGGGTGAGTGACAGAGGGGGTGGGACAGGCTGTGTTGCAGGTCGTCATCAGATACAGTCATACCTGTAGGTAGTCAGATCAGTCTGTCTATGTATATGCATCTACATATATCTATATCTGTATGTGTGCATTACATAGATATGTTTGTACAATATTCTATCTACATCTGTCTATGTATTCCTACATCTCTCTCTCTATGTATGTATACATATATGCATATCATATATATATATATATATATATATATATATATATATATATATATATATATATATACACATACATATGTTGACATACATACGTATCCATATGTTAGACAGGTATATCAACATATTTGTCTACCATACTGTATACACACACTAACATACTGCTAAACATACATAACTGTGAAACCTACTTTGTACATGGCACTACAACCTACAATCAACCAACATTGATATGTGCACATAGATGCTCTCACATACAAATGTATGTACAGCCTTCACTGATAGTTGCTGTATGTCCCCTGCCCTTTACACATCTTCATATACATATGTATACAGGCCAATGACACATATGGAGGGTTCACAGTATGTAGACCTTTATAGTATTACTTTACATTACCTGTGTTTGTCACAGCTGCTTGTGTTGCCATCTGGTTCTCTGTCCTGCTGCTCCACTTTGCAGTTGTCAGCTTTCAGGTAGCTGTTGCTGAACAATTTGTTTCTGTCTGCTTAATTGCAGTTTTCTCTGTCTCTGTCTCTGTCTCTCTCTCTCTCTCTCTCTCTCTCTCTCTCACGTCCTTCTCAGGGTGCAATGAAAGTATTGCATGTGTGGACTGGGAGTACAGCATACTTTTGTAGGTATCTGCATATGCCCATGTGATGGCCTCTGCACCAATTGTTAGCCAGCATTTGCTAATTGCATGCAGCCAGTTGTGTATTGATTGCAGTTCTCACTGTGATTTCAGAACAGTGCTATAAAAAGGTATGTGAGATAGGCATAGCCCTTTCAGATTTTAAGGCCAGGGACCATGCTGTTATGCTGTGGACAATGTTCTGTGAGTGTAAAGGTTGGTATCTCTCATATTTCCAGGTGTGTTGTAGATTAACATTCCTCCATTCATTTCTCCAGTTTCCTGTACTAACTGTGTATGTACACTGACACCTACAACTACTACTACTGTTAATGTGTGTGTGTGTGTGTGTGTGTGTGTGTGCTTTCCTTTCACTTTTGCTTGCACTTTGTTGCTAAGGCTTCAATAGTTGCCCTTTACAGTCACTACTTGTATGTCTGCTAGGTGTCTTGACTGTAGTGTGCTGCTGTAGCTTTCCTATTTTCCATGTACATTTACACCTTGGAATGCTTGCTATATCTGCTAGGGTGTTACAGCATGCAGTGTGGTCTGGCCATGGTGTGGGCCTTGACATCTATTAGGGTATTTGAGTATGCTGCTGAGCAGGCCCCAGAGACTTTCAGGTTCATCTGTTATGTGCCTCATGGAATGGTACATATCAGTGGGGTACACCCATTAAAATGTCTGGTATGCTGCAGTTGTGACTGTGGGTTAGCATGAGCATATGTATTACTACACTTTTTCTGCCATGCAAGTGATGAATACTTTCAGGACTCCATAGTTACCATTGCATGCGTTACACCTTTCTGCCTACTGTCTGTAAATTTCACATGGGGTCTGTGGGGCATCCCTGTAAGTCATTCACTGTTGCTATGTCTAGGCTCTTAACTATTCAAATATGGTGGTGTCAGACCCGTCATGTGTACAGATATTTGCAGGTTGTCCACATTTCTGCCTCATATTTTGGTCAATATCTCATGCACACCTTTTTCTGGCAAGTCACTCTGGGCTCAAGTCAGAATATGGTGACAAACATTCAAGTTTCAGACTGCATACCCTTCCAAACATCCCACAAAGTGCAGACCCTGTTACTCTCTGAACTGTCTGCGTTTGTTGTAACATTATTTGTAATGTGTCCCAGGTTTTGGGCCTTTGCTCCACATATTTTATTACTTGGTCCAGATGTGTTCCTGTAAGAGGTTGTGGGGTATGGGCAGTGCTTATCCTGCTGTGAGTATGTGTGTGGCTTGCAAGGTGCTATAGTGACATTATTACCTACTAGCTTCCAACTAGCATGGCTGTTTCTGTTCACACACTACTATTATGGAAATCCACTAGTTTTGATAGTAATTCTAAATGGCATGCTTTGTGTACTACACATCTATATTCCCTTTACATTCATTCCTACTATTACATGATAAATTTATTTTAGCACAATGTTCTCATATAAGAGTCATGGCTTAGTGGTAAGTCATGCAGACTACTGTTTCCAAGGTCCTGGGTTTGGGACTCACAGTGGGATTTTATTTTGCTTTTGAACTGAGTACAGGACCTGTCAATCAAAGTGACTAAGGCACTTTTAAGCAGTTGTAACCGGGTTAGCGCTGGTTTGTGCGGAGCTCATGCATGTGCACTGGCGGTTAGCTCTGCGCACACAAGCGCAAACCCGATTACAACTGCTTAAACGTGCTTCTTACAAGACACCGCTATTTTCTTTGAAAGAAAAGAAAATGGGGAGACAGGAAAGTGGTGAAAAAGGGGTCACAAAGAGGGTAAGACAGTAGGGAAACAAGCTTGGGATGTGCAGGAAGGATGTAGGTAAGGCCCATAGCTGCCCATTTCTTCATCAGCAACAGCTGTGCATATGTATGTAATTTGGTGTGACATTTGAAACCTTCCACCCCTGAGAGAGGTGTCAGGACAACAATAATACTTGTTGTACAGCCAATTGTAATTGATAGGTTCCATGTCCAGTAGACATGTGTGCGGAATGGGCAGCTATGTATGGGGCGTAATTTTTTTGTGGGTACAGAGTGCCCTTTTTTTTTTTTCAGGTGAGAGTGGTATGTCAGGTGAAGGAAGTCGGTACAGCTGGGGAGGTAGGTTGGGTAGGTAAACAGACAAGACAAACAAGATGCATACAGGGGCAGTGTATGACACATGTGGGGGGGTTACACAATTGACGGGGACGGAGGTATGGATATCCAGAGCCCATGAGCTCACAGATGGCAACAGTGGAACTGATATCCCCACCCATAGGCAGTTGCCACTGTTCCTTCACTGCCCAGGATGGGGCTGTGCTGGGGGCTGTGTAGGCGGGGCAACAGGCATGCCCGTTAGTTGCGCCACCCATGCCTCCAGTTGGCGTAGGGGCTCGAGAACAGAGTCCCGAATCTCCCTACGCACCACAGTCCGGACGCTATGGAGGGTGAGTGGTGGTTCTACTCCGGCCACACTTGCAGAGGGGGGGTGAGCCCCATCCCCTGCAGCGCTTCCACCCGCAGGTGGCACAGGGCCACCGGAGGAGGGTCCGGACTCGGCACTAGTGCCAGGTGCACTCGCCAGCTGAGGTGGGAGAGGTGGGTCCGCTGGAACCCACCTTCCCTGTCATACTATGTTTTGCATTATGTCATGACAGTTTGGGTTAGTGACATATAATACCATTCACAATTAGTTGTAACAGCATGCATTAGTATTCCCATTAACCAAACACCCAGATATTCACACCATTGAACAGCGTGCATAACACATGCATAATTTGAACAGAAATACACAGTCCAACAACATGCAGGGTTAATTGATGGCAACAGGCCATCAGGTGTGGATGTATGAACAGGGCAGATGCATCAACAGACATGCAAATATATATGACCCAACAAGACAAACGTCCAGGGGTGTTAATTGTGATTGCACATACCATTTTCACGTGGAATGGGTTATATGTGGTTATAGGGTGGGGTGAAGAAAGTAATATTAACACCTTTGAATAACACTACATATGCTGTACATTTCTAATAGCTACAGTTATATACACACTACTGTTCTAACTACAGTTTCCTATATGATAACTATTTCAACTTGGTGATAGGACTGTTACTGCAACATCAATATACATTTTATGGTTCTTCATACACATTCATATCTAGCTTTGTTCAGCTACATCATCCTGCTACATTTGCTTTATATAGCTGTAGACAAGTGTGGATGTTTGGTATATCAGACAAACATCCTATCTGCATATTGCAGACTGAGAGCAACATATCCTGATTTTGGGATACACATTCCAGATGCAGCAACACTTTGAACAGATTTTGCTGTTTGGTTTTGAATCTCACATGCATTTCATTCTGTCTTGACTGCAGTATACTTTATTCAGGGGTTATTACTACTGTATTGCTGGATTCATGACACTTTCTCACACTCTCTCACTTGCTTTCATTTTACTATTCCGGATGGTACTTCTAGGCTTTTTTGACATGTTTTACCAGTAGTTATTACAATCCTTTCCAGCAGTCTCACTTCTGTCATGTTTCAATATTTCCACAGGGATATATTTCACACATGTGATTTCATCATCTTCTGCAGCTATACTTTTCAGCCTGCTGCAGGTTGTGTACTATTTTCTTACAGGCAGGGCATTTTTATTTCAGAATATATGTCGGACAGTTTCATGTTTAGGTTAAACTTACAGGCTGGAACACACTTTTGTAATCAAGCAATACTTGCATACACTTTCACACTGTTATTTGCAGATTTTATTCCTTACTGACTACACTGCACTCTTTTGCTGACTGTCATACTTTTATATTTCTTTACAGTTACTGGCAGTGGATTACTGACCTGCCTGGTGGCGCAACCGCACCAGCCTATCGCCATAGGCTCTGCGGTTCGCAGAACGGACACCTGCAGCTGTAATATAAATGAAGTAATATTGGAATACACATCTCCATAATATCAGCTAGTTTAATTTCTTACATACATAATTAAATGTTACTTACTCAGTAGTGGGGCGTTGGGTGTTTGCCAGGCCTCCTGGATCCAAAGGTTCAGTTGGTCCTGCTTGCGTCTCTTCAGGTCTGCATGGTGGTGACGGACCTGCTCACCAGTCCTTGGAATCCCTGTGGCACTGGTGAGATCATGAGCCAACCGGTCCCACGCCTCAGCCCTGTATGCTCCCCAGAGGACCTGGCCCTGCATGAGTTGGGCCTCATGATTATGGACTAGGAGCCAGACCATGTACCTGGACTCCTCAACACCCCACCTCTGTGCTCGAAAGCGACTACCCTCTCCTACTCCTGTCATTCTGCCTGCAGGTCAGTTCTACAATCGTTTATGCTGTGTATTCCCGCCTATGGGGCTTATATAGTCCGTTTTTCCTGCACATATCTGTGATTGGCCATTTTGGAATTGTATCAGCTTCAGTAAACCTGCATTGTCATGCTCTAGTTTGTATTCATTCCTATATATTAGCTATTATTGCATTTACAGGTACTGCTGTCATGGCTTAGTGGTTCTGTACCTTGACTATGGTGTATAGTATCCTGGGTTCGAACCTGGCCACTGCTTTTTATCTTTCATGACTGTCTAGACATGCTGAGGGGTGTGTCTGTGTAAAGGCAGTTTTGATACGGCTTGCTCAACGTTGCCCGCCGGTTAGCTTGTTTGCGCGGTGCGCAGCTCCGCGCAAACGGGGTACGCTGCTTTAAGCCTCATTTGGCTATCGGCACGCATATTACGCTCAGCTCAGTTAGGGGCACATAGATTTAGCATGTTAAACCACTGCTCAGCTATGGGCACTCATTTTGCACCAGTTAAATCACTGCTCATCTATGGGCACATGTACTCACTCTGTTAAACTGTAGCTCAGCTATGGGCATATCTGGCATTTTTTCTTCTTTTGTTACCTCACATGTCTTCAATATAAATGGGCTATTTCATTACATTTTACATAACTTGTGGTTTTATGTGTACATATTTGTCAGGGACTTGTTTCCTGCTTATTTTGCAAAAAAAATTGGTGTTGTGGGGGCTCGAACCATGAATGCCTGCTCTGCAGCCAACATCTCTACCGCTACGCTATTGCTTCCTCGCTTATTTTGCATATTTAGTTCTTATATGCTTTCCCACTGACTGCTAACTGTAGCTGCAGTACGGGCACGCCCACGCAAACGAGCGCACTCACGGTTAAACATCTTTACAATTTAAAAAAAATATATAACATGTTCATTTATATATATTTTATGTTCATAGTCTGTGGGGGCATGTGTTGTGTTGTGTTTATTCACATTTCCGTGGACTCTGTTGTGGGTGTTTACTTTGGGCACTTTTACACTTCTGGGGGCGTGTCCGCTTGCAGGGCTCGGCCTACGGACACGCCCCCTACTGTCTTACATGGACCGTGTTAGACTTAGGTGTGATTCAGCATGCTCTCATGAATATGCAAAGCATGCTGACATCACTCCGTTTAACTGCAGCCTCCGTGTAAGAGTTATAACTCTTACACGGAGGCTTCGTGAATCCTGGGGAGTGTCTTACAAACTGTTGATGGGAGATCTCTATTATACTTGCTGTGCTATTAGAAACCCAGTTGTCCTATACCTCCTGTTTCTCCATAAGTCCAATATCTCCACCAGTACTAGAACTAGGGACTTATATCTTTACCAACAGATAATTAAAACACAGTAGATGGACAGGTTTATAACACAGCACCTCCAAAATGTCTGGAATAAACTTCCTATACATGTTAAGTAGTGATACACACAATCTCCTTTTAAACATAAAGCAAATGACTGGATGTGTACCCACAAATTTACTCCAGGAATAATCAGTATGGCCCTATTATAGAAAGAAGATGCAGCCTGAGAAAGGGTACTAGCAAGGCAAGAATGATCATCAGATTTGGTGGGTTAGGAATATCTATGAATCTATAATCCCCTCAAGGTTACACAACCTTGGGGGAAGTTATGAGTTTTTAACAAAAGGGTCCACTGACAGACTGGGAATCAGCGGACCATACAGCGGCCGAAAGAAAAGCTGAGTGAGTTAACTCCTATGATTAAGCTGGGCTAGGGGGAAAAGATTCTGATACTGTAACATGCTGGCCAATGCTTTATATCTGTAGTGTTGGGAAACTATTTATGAGAGTAGTCAACTCTTGCTAGGCACTAGGTTCCAAGTGAGATATGGGATGGCATATGGTTTGCACAGGCAAGTAAGAAGTGCCTTATTAAGTTGTAAGTGGATAATAGTGCCTGTGAGTGAAAGGTAACAATGGGTCTAATTCTTGGTAAACAAAGGAATGACCCTGAAAACTAGGTATCTGTTTAGTGGCCTACACAAATATTAAAATGTATGGTTTAGGGCTATGATCCTTTGAGAAGGTACTGGGATGGTGAGGAAAACTTGAACTGACCCAGGTTCTTGGGATACAGTGTGGTTTCTGTTCAATATATAACAAGATTACAACAGTTTTTCATCTTTGCATATAAATATTTTCACAACTATGTTTACACACCAGTTTCAATAGCTAAAATGTTATGGGGCAGGGCACAATATAAGGATATACACAAAAAATGGGTATTTCTGGAAGATGTTAAAATGGCTCAGTGGGTGCCTGAAACAATATATTCTGAGAGTACTCTAAGATGACGTTCTTCTAGATGGACTTCCACAACCTATATGACAGAATCTGGTATGTGTGCACATTGATTAGTCCTATACAAATGTTGCTCATGGATTGGGAAAAAAAGCAGATTGGGACATAAAACTGTCTTCCATTCCATTTCTAATAATTTTGATGGGAAAAAATGCTATCATAAAACATTGGAAAACTACAGATTTAACTGATAAGAGAGTGTACGCAAGTAAACCTTGGAATAAAATGGGCAGCCTGAGTTGTGGCTATGCAGCAGCTGTGAGGATCAGAACTGTAATTCTAAGAAAGGTGGCATTGGAATGGTGAATGTGGGCAATATATGCATTACAATTGGTTGGACCTCAGAGTATGCCTCCAACCCTGAGGTACAGTGGCCTCAGAGTTCATAGACAGAGTTAGCAGGGATGTAGGGACAGTGAAAACACTAATTTTGTTACAGCAAATGTTGGAATTCACTTTTTTGGAGGTAGAATCATCTAACTGCTAAGAGCAAAGTAGCTATTATTGAAGAGGCAGTTTTTTTCAGGTTCCTCTTCTGCATATAAGCAGCTTTGTTTCAGTACATTTGCATGTTATATTAAGACAGCTCATGGATATATTTGATGTCTATAACATATTATGATTATAAGATTGTTTTATACTCATTTTAAAGAGATGAATGTCTACTGAATATGTATGGATGCAATATATTTTTTTTCTGGATGAATTTAATAAAGTCTTTCAGGGAAAATGAAGATATGTCAAGTAAGTTCAGCTGTTATGAAAGTAATGCTTGGGTGGCAAATGGTTTAAAGCACTCAGGTATACTTCCTGTCTTATAGTGCAACTATGACATACAGTTATATCATACTCACAGCAAGAATATAAAAGTCAGAAGTGTCTACTCTAATGTTTATAGCATTAACATGTATATTTCTTGTTTAGAGATAGGATTATTCATATTAAAAAAATCATATTTTACACTGTGGGGTGCAGCATTTGAAAATGATGCATTTATACAACACTGATTTGTAGTAACATTTGAAGATTTTTTTTTTTGTTAAATGTAAGGTGGGGTAGGTTGCAAGGATATGAGGCTATGAGTAGAAAAGGGCTATACCCTTACCAAAAACTAATTGACTATAGTATTGTTGTTACAGGAAAGGGTCACAGTGTCCATTATAAGGGCGGTATGAAGGAGGCTACCATCTTATTTTCAAAAGAGTCTGCAAATATTTTGTCATCCTCCCCCATGCACATCAATAGTATAATTAAAAATGCTATGTCCAGTTGGTTCAGCCATTTGTAGATCCTAGTACTTTGACCTGAATATTGGAAGAAAAACATCTGTCTTGCAGTCTTAATAGCTACTCTGCCTCAGTCCAGTGGCAGCTAAAAAATAATGTTCCTCTTGACAGGATGAACCCCATGACAGATCCTATTTACAGCCCTACTGGAAGTCTAGAAAATTATGACTGCTTTATGCTACACGCAACATATTTGAAAATTATTTGATAATTGTTACTCAGACATACTGCTTTATGAGTCTGGCAAATAGCTTAGAGGACTTGTTAATGAGCTGCGTCCTGTTCCAAGGTCACAGAGTTTGAATAATTCCATCTTCATTTGCCTACTGCCTGACCTTGAGCAAGTTACATAACTAGACAGTGTTTTGGGGCAACTGGACTGGTTCCTTCATGGTCTCCTGGACCACATGCCTAGTAAATACCTGTGAAAAACCCATGAAGAACTCAGAAAAAAAACAACTAACATTTCTTTTACAATGTTAAGAAAATGTAAGAATGGCAGCATTTCATTCACATAACTCTTCTTCATGTGCTTATACACAATGGTGAATCAAATTATTATTTTTGGAATATCATGTTGCAAATTAAAAGTGACTTTTGCTGGTCTAAAATGTTTTAGATCTGTTTATGAGTACTTACTTTGCAAGAGCTTCTACTTGTTGTTTAGTGTTATGCAGTGGTAGTATTGTCTTAGCAATCTCATTAATGTAGCTATGGAAATGTGGATCATACGGTATCTGCCACAGTTTCTTTTCTTCTTCCACAGTGGGCTTAAATGGTGGCTGTAGTTCTTCTTCTTCTTTTAGTTTGTCATCTTCTTTTCTGCCCTTAATTCTCCCTTTGCTATAACATATGAACCAAACATGTTAAATTAGTAGCAACATAAAAGAAAGTGAGCATGCAATGGTGTAAGTGGTCAGAACAAATACTCTGTGCTGTATTTTGCAGTCATGAAACACCCTTAGAAAGTGCATGTTTTTGTTGCATTACATGGGTACCACAATGACTTGCTTCAAAATGTTCAGCTGAACATCACAAAAAGTTTATGCCACACACAATAAATATAAGTTGTGTCTGATCCATTAGAGATAGCACAGAAACAGAGTGAATCATACCATCTGCATATGTTTATTAACTAGGGTGTTTATCAGATTTGTGTAAAGGTAGTTAATGACAAACACAACCTGTCACATATCTTCAGATATTCAGTACTCTCCAAGAAGACAGCCTTACTGCACACAAATGGAAGCACTCTTAGATCAGCCAGAGCAGCTCTTTTCTGCAATGTCCTTTAAAATGCTATGTCCAGCTGATTTTGCCTTTTTTGTAGATTCATAGTGCCCTGACTTGAATACTGGAAAAAAAAGTCATCTGTCTTGAAGTCCACTGGTAGCTAAAAAATAATGTTCCTCTTGGCAGGATGAACCCCATGCCAGTTCTTATTTATATCAAACATACATACCTTCCAGAGCAGTGGGGATTCAGCAGTGCACTCTACACAAAAAAAATCATCTTTAAGGTGCTAATGCACTATCTCAGTACCACATTTTTGATGACGTATGTGGAGACTATCTCTTGTCCTAACACACAGAGCTTGCATGTTTCCTAATAAAAGACCCCAGGTGGTAGGGTTAAAGATTAAGTGATCTCAGTCTATTCATACATTTTTGTAAGCTCAGAACAATCATTACAAGCTGGAAAATGCAAAATAAGAACAAACAGTGGCTCAAGGACCTGATAATAATGGTGGCTCATGTAGTACTTTTTGGTGTCAGGATTACTGATCTACTGGGTCATCAAATAATTTTCATACTTTTTAAAAGTACAAGAGATGAAAGGTTTTGCTGGTCACCATATAGATTTGGTCTTCTTAACAAATAGGGACTGCAGGTAAGGTCACATTAATAAATAAATAAAATACTATCTAGCTAATAAAATCAATGCAATGAATCTTATGTGTTTTATGAAAAAGATTAAATCACATCTGAGGAAGGAATTCAAGTATGACTGCTTTAGAGATTCTGGATAGCATAACTGAACATTTATTTCAATTCACAGGACTGAAGAAAAAGAAGCTTTAAATTGTTTATCACGATTAGATGCGTTTATACTGTTGTTGCAGTCTTCAGTTAATCTAACTTATGAATGGACAATACTTCCTGGATCCTGAATTCGCTGCATTCAGCACATCGGGCAACAAGCGCCCTTCAGCACTTGTTGCTTCCATAGCAGGTATGGGTTTTTACAGGATTGGGTTGCTAGCCCAAGGCCTGACCATCCTCAGAAGGTGCACCACACACTTGCATGCACACACTCACACCTGGGGCCAATTTAGAGTGTCCAATCCACCTACTGCATATCTTTGGAATGTGGGAGGAAACCGGAGCACTAAGAGGAAACCCACATGAGCACAGGGAGGACATGCAAACTCCACACAGAAGGCATCCTAGCCGAGAATTAAACTGAAGAACCTCTTGCTGTGAGGCAACAATGCTAACAGTTATACCACTGTGCCGTCCTGCACAATACTTAACTTATGGTAATTGTGTCAGACGTTTTAAAGCTATACCATGAATTCAGTCTTGTTACATTTATTTATTACAATTGTTTTGTGCCTTGCTCTATGCACATCTAAGTTTTAGTTTAAGTTTAAATATGTATACATATACATGGGTGAATATATATATATATATATATATATATATATATATATATATATATATATATATATATATTTCACATTTGTTAACTGGGTTAGTCCAACTGAGTTTGCAAACAAACCCATTTTTCAGTGGAGACCCCAGGGGAAAAGCCCCAACAAGCATAAGTAAAAATAAAGTGACAATATACAAATATTTAAAAAACAATCACAATACAAAATAATTATAAAAAAGAAAAGGTTATTAACTATTTGCATTGCATTGATAGTAAGCAAACCATTTTCAGTGTAGACCCAAGGGGAAAGAGCCCCAGCAAACATAAGCAAAGATAATAGAAAAACAAAAGAAAAAAAAATGATGAACATTAAGGGTTGCACTAATAGCAGTGGACTAAAATTTATTACATATGAGAATAAAAACAAAAAGATAATTGTTGTTCAAAAGAAGGACAATGTATAGACATTGATAGGAAGTGGGGGGGAATAAATAGTGTGGAGAATGGGAGGGGGCTATAGTAGTAGAGCTGAGGGTTTAGGAGATTAGTTTAAGCAGAAGTTACTAACAAAGAAAGAAAGTTAGGAGATGTAACAGGTTATACCGTGGGAGACACTAAGACTACATGCGGTCAATGCAACGGCATAATTTCAAGTTTAGTAGGTGGGATTTAAGCTCCTTTTTAAAACAGGGAAAGGAAAGGTTGAATCTAATTTGGAGAGGGAGCTTGTTCCAATTTAGTGAGACAGAGTGTTTGTAAAGTAGTTTGCCAATATTCCTTTTGGGTTTATAAACTGAGAGAAGATGCTGATCAGCACTATGGCGAGGCCTGGGGGGAGGGGTAGGGAGTAACATGGGAGAAGAAAGCAGGACATGCAGAGGAGTTGTTGAGTATGGAAAAGGTAGTATGGAGTTGCGATTGTAGGAGAAGGTGCAGAAATTCCAGCCACTGAAGTTTGTTTAGTGAGAGGCAGTGATGTGAAGAGAGTGGTTGGTCTAGAATAAATCTGGCAATTTTGTTGTATGTTTGTTCCATATATATATATGTTTCTGTAAAACTGTGGCTATATTATTATGCTGGCATTCTGGTACACGTGTTATTTATTATATTCAATGTAAATATTTGTCTTTTTTGAAACTTCATTTTTGTTATATTTGCCACATTCCCCATTATTATGTCTGAAAAGTGTCTGTGACTAGGCCACCTACCCAGTTAACAAACAATAAAAAAATAAATACATTTCATGTTCTACTTAAAAATGTATTACCATTCTGAAGTGAAACTGATCCTTTCTTTAGAAATGTGTACAGTGTTGCAAAATCCAATGCTGTTTAAAGATGCTGAGCTAGGTCGACCATTATTTCTTAAGTTCTACTCTGGCGTGCTGAATCATACTATTCCTCCTTGTAGACATAAAAGCATACAACAAAAAACGAAAAAACAATATATAACTTAAAACAGGCAGAAAGGAATCAATAAGAGCCGGCAAATCGACTAGAACTGTTTTATTGTAAGCGCTTTCAGCAAGGTGCTTACCTCGCCTTCTTCAGACATACACACAGAATCAATTAAGCCATCTTAAATAGACAGAGTAATTATGTTGATTAATTACCTTAAACTTAATTAATGATTTAAAGATACATAGAATCAAACCAAAATGTAATGTAAAACTTTATAAAAAAAACTATTATTAAGTAAGTAATAATAACTTAAAAAACACGGTATTCTATTCTTCTAAAAATGTTGGAATTCTCACAAAGCATAAAAGAGGATGTATGTAAAAACCAAAGTACAAAATAGAGGATGTACTAATGACAGTGAATAGCGTTTGAACATACTTTTAAACACTTTTAACATTAATAAACCCACCATCTATTCTAACAATACAAAAATATGACTTAAACTTATTGTTTTTCTAAAAACTATTAGTAAATACTTCCTATAACTCATCAATTAATATATATGTTGACAATTAATATTTAAGTACAACATTCACTCAACCATAACCATATTTAACAATATGTAATATAGTTAAAACGTGAACTATCATCTTTTAAGGGCTAATAATTTCAAAATACATCTAATAGAGATATATTCATTTAATCCAGGATAAATATGGGCTCTAGTCTTGATCTGCCACATTAATTCATCTATTTCTAAATGTATTTGCCAAGGTCCCCCCTAATGTCCTGCGCTCTATGTTGCAGGATGGTAAACATAAAACTATGTCCGGGGTGGTCTAGGCAATGTTTGGCCAATGCATTATTAGTGTCTTTCCTCAGCATGGCATAACAATGTTCGTATACATGTTGTTTAAATTTTCTTTCAGTTTTACCTATATAATAAGCTTTACATTGGGAACATAATGCTACATAAGTGACGTTCTTCGTGTCACAATTATGCCTACCACTGATCTTATAATTTCTATCATTAATACATACATAATTAGTGGCATTGATGAATTTACATTGAGAACAGGAAGGCAATTAATCAACATAATTACTCTGTCTATTTAAGATGGCTTAATTGATTCTGTGTGTATGTCTGAAGAAGGCGAGGTAAGCACCTTGCTGAAAGCGCTTACAATAAAACAGTTTTAGTCGATTTGCCGGCTCTTATTGATTCCTTGTAGACATAACTGTGGCAACAAGAAAGCATCTTCCAAAATCTGAATCAAAGCAACAGCCATGAGAAATCCTGACTAAGACTTGTATAAGAAGAGAAAGATTGTTAAATCATTTAAGTTATTCAAATCTGCTTGCTGCAACATATCCTTGGAGAAAGCTCAGCTTTGATTAACTGTATGCAAGGACTCAGAATTCATTCAATTCTAGAAGCTAAATAGAAAGAACTCCATTCATTCTTCCCCTTGGAATTCAAACACATTGTGTTTTTGTATTTTGAGTTGTTTTAATTCATCAAATTACCCTAAGTGCTTCTTATTATAGTTTAAGATGTTTTAGCACAAAATGTCTGTCATACTAAGGTGATCCAGTTCTACTGCTTCATTTTCTGGTTCCCAGAATACATTTCAAGTTATTTTTATATGAGTCATAACCCACATAAGGAAGTGAGATGTTTCTACCTCCTTTACAAAGAGAAAGGCAGTAGGGTGAGTCACAGGCATCGTACACAGATGGAACACAACTATTTTTCACTTTCTGCCTTTATTATTGCACTGATTTCCATTGTTCTCAAAGCTGCTCTAATCTACATACAGTAGCTGTAATTTCTCAACAAAATGAAGTAGGTGAACTGTAGGTTTCAAAAGTTGTCAGTTTGTAGTCCTTCCAATACTTGAAGCAAAGCAAGCAAAACAGACCCTCCCTCCACTCTACCTGAGGAGTCAAAACTGTCACTGTAAATCACAGACTATAACCAAAGGCTGTTACTAAACAGAATTTGTAACAGACAGGCAAACTATGTCTACTGTTCCCCTGTGTCTCTGGTGAGTTATACATTTTTTACCTGAATGCTGTAGAAAATTGCTATATTTGCTCAAAAATATTTTATCTTTCTAGCTCTCATTGTTATTTGCACCATTACAATGCAGCATAGTACTGCTTTGAAATAGGTACAGGTTTCTGTTCTTAAATTTGTGTTACTGGATTTTTATTTAATTTATTATTGTTATTTTTTTACTAAGGCACAAATATCCCCGTGTATTACATTTTCCCACTTCTGTTGTTGTATTGCTACCCTTTGATTTGTTACATTGCAGCGTCACAACATTTCATCAAACAATAATCCTTGAACATGTCAAGTTAGTAGTTATTCTCTGTGCTGTTTGTAAGACTAAAATGATTATATCTGTAAAGAGGTTGCCCTTTTAGGAAACAACTCCTTCAAAAAGAGGATCACTATCCAAAAAATGTGGTCACTTATAAGCAATGACACCTTTTTTATGTAAAGTGTCTGTGGTCCCCGTAATAATTTTGAAGACTAAAATTGCTAGTCCTGAAACTGTGATATTGGCATGTGTAATTTACCCCTTTTCCTGAACAACAACATCCTCATGGATAATTTAAGTAGGGAGTAAAACCTTTATAGGGTGAGTGTACAGGGCAGGTGAAGCCAAAGGCAAAAAAAAATGTTTTAAAATATTACAGTTTTGAAATTTCAGACATTTACAGTGTTATACAGTTACATTTCACTACATATTCTATTTCATTTCTAGAATGAAGGAGAGGAAGTTCTTTAAGTGATATATTTACTAAACATGGCCCAGTGAATGCTTTGGCTTGTCTTTATCTTTTCAGTTTATTTTTATTTTAAATTTAAATGGTTATATGAAAGATGCCATTTCTTTTCGAATATATCAAAGACCAGTCTTTTCCAAATTACTCAAAACCCTTTCAGTATATTGTGTACCCCAAACTTGACATATCAGATTTTGACCTGAAATGATGAAACAGAACCTTCTGTGCTTCGTGGGTGTTAGGGGAGAAATGCCACAGCTCAGAGGTGATTTGCTTCTCCAATTCTATTGCAGACTACATGGAAAATGGATAAAAGCAAAACTATCACAATCATTACAAGATGTGGCTTCATAAACTTAGTAAAATTTCAGCTGAAGCACACACGTATAAATATCTTTAAATATGATATAGGATATGGAGCTATATAATATGCAGATAAGACTGCATTTATTTAATGAAGGTTTTTAATTTTATGCACTTCTGTAGCTCAAAAAAAAGTGACACCTTTCAGATCTGGTATGAAGTCCATCTACAGCAGCAGTGGGAATAATGCCCTTAAGCAGTTCATCATCTGAAACAATACTAGAATACTACTACTAGCCTCTCTCATTTCACCCATAATGCAATGTGAAAAACCACCATCTTCAGATCTTTCTTGCCATGCATTGAAGGTAGACTCATCAAAGAAATGGCTATATTTACTTTTGAATTTCCAGGTATTTGTGAGAAAAAGTTACAGTTAGTTGCTATTTTCAGCATATAATTAGTCATTTTCAGATCTCTTTGAGTTTATACGTCTGTTCAGGTCAGCCCTTTTTACTTTTGCCTTTTTCTCGATAGATTTTTGTTACTGAATCATCTTTCTCCAGGCCTTTGTCATCTTATTACCTCATTATTCCTACTGTACATAGTGGCACCCCACTTCAATTAGATACCATCATAAGGGATCTAGGCATTCTTGTTGATAATTCTTTATCTTTTGATTATCATGTCTTTGTAGTAGTTCATAATTCCTAAGGGATCTAGGTACTCTTGTTGATAATTCCTTACCTTTTGATTATCATGCCTCTGTAGTAGTTTAGAAATCCTTCTATCTGACTCAAACATTTCCCAAAGGAATCTCCTCTAAATCTGAAGAAGTCTTAATTTGCCTTTGTTCACCTCTTACCATACCTATTATTGAATATAATGCTCCTTTTGTCATGCATTTGCTTAAACATCACTAAATTTGAGAGACCTGAGAGGTTCCTAACTAAAAAAAATTGATGGTCTCACGAGATTTAGTTATCCAGACAGCACGTCAGTCCTTGACCTGTACTTGATCTCCTCTAGACTTTTCCATGGTCATCTATGTCCACCCTTTCCAGCCACGAAAATCAACTCCTCCTTGACCTCCCATTTCTTCACAAAACAAATGGCTCATCATATACCATGTTGAAGGAGCTACACCTTCATTGACATATGTAAATAAAACACATCAGCATGATAGAGTAATATACTAATGTATCCTCCTCCTCCTCTGAAATAAACTTCCACCACATGCCAAACAGAGCAACAAGCTTGCCACTTTGTGATCATTTGTGTGCTGCCCTCTTTGAGGCAAGAGAGAACTTTTGAATACGATTTATTATAAATGGTCTTTAAACTGACTACTAAGTACTTGCCTATACCTATACACCTATAAACCTATATACTGATTCTATGGCCATATATCTGCAGAGAAAACAGCTGGCACACTTACAGAAATTGAAAAGGCAGTGATTCTCTGTGGTAAAGTTAATTCACTGAGTTTCAAATCAATGAGCTGAAACCTTACTCAGTGAATAGTCATCAAATAGCGGGCTAGTCCACTCACTCAGTAAAATCATTTTGCATTGTCATTCTTCCAGATGAAGGTCCATCCTCTCACATAACCAGAGACTTCAAAATAATTTCTCTGTAGTCTGGATTATGGCTTTCAAGTAAAAGTGAATAAAGCTAATGGGAAGTTGTTTTTAGTACACTATTTTTTATGTTTCACAGTTTTGAAAACTTTTCATGCAAATGAGGTAAGATGCATATAGTTATTTTAATGCATAACAGTGACTTCATGTATAAATTCTAACTATACTTGTATTACTGCACAGATATGCGTACATTATATATTGACACTGACAGATATGCACATACATATTACCAAACAACAGTTCTGTAAACAGAAAAATGCTGCTTGTGTTGCCTACATTTTCTTAAATGACTATAATTTGCAATAAGTAAATAGCATTTTGTTGTTGTATTCTTTTACCTTACTGTTTTCTCCTTGGTGCTGCTTTTGCTGAGTGAAGAAGATGCATGTCTGTCAGGGGATTCTGGTGGCAGCTTTTCTTCCACAGGTGATACTGGTCTGGAAATTCTAAATATGTCCGAAACACTGACTTAGAAAACATATTTTAATGCAAAAAAGAAAATCACATTATATTAGACTACACAAAAAACGTTGTATATAATGGTGGAAGACTACCTATGTGTTTGTTATCAGTTTGTGATTCCCCACAACAGCACCACATAGGTCTAGATAATGAGTGTTGATGAAAATCTAATAGTAGGCTCTTTGACATGTTCCTGCACCTACAAAAGCAGCGCAACCTAGTACCAAATGAGTAATATGTATACCACTCAGTACCATTGTAGAAGCCTGCACAAGACTTAGCCAGTAATGATGCACCTTACATTCACTCTCATTGCCCCCCACACACACCATAGAGATGATTTAAAAAATGTTCAGAAGAGTGCAGCAAGAGTATACATTTTAACTAAAAAACACTGTAGAACTCAGAAGAAAACCTCCAAATTAGCGTAAAAAGATTTTATTGATGCTTTCATCAAAAGACTTAATCAGAAATATAAAAAGACTTAATAAAACCATCTTTATAAATGTTAAGAACACACCTACTATCAATTATACAATCAATTAGGCCCCAATTAACTTAAAAAAACATACTGTATAGTAATGAAATGTCAGCTAGCCAACTTTCTATCTACTAAAAACATTTAATATTTAGAACTTCATTAAGGCCTACGGGACTGTCTGCTCCCAGTCGCAATTGCCATAAAGTCTCTCTTCTTTCAATTTTATTTTTTTAAATCTCCACCTCTTAAATCTAACTCAATGTGCTCTAAAATAGAAAAAGTAAACTTTTTATAGGAAGTACAAATAGCAGAATGCCTATACAACGCATTATTATCATTTTTTGTTTTTATAGCATATCTGTAAAAAGAGACTTTATGGCAATTGCGACTGGGAGCAGACAGTCTCCCAGGCCTTAATGAGGTTATAAATATTAAATGTTTTTTTCTTTTTTTAATTTAACCAATAGTGACAGACAAGTACTGTTGGATTTCAAAGAAGAATGTAATTTATGCTTTATGCAAGCTGACAAAGGGGGAGGAATGGTTATAATGTATACTTGTGATTACAATGTGGCCATGGAAAACATGTTAAGTAATAAAAATGAATATCAAGAAGTTAACAGGTTGCAAATTGAAAGAAGTAACAGATATGTTAAATACTGTTTATATGAATGTTTTATGAATGGTGAATTTTCTTTAGATTTGTATAATTTTCTATCTGTAGAAACACCAAGGTTAGGTGTCTTATTTGGTAAACCTAAAATTCACAAGCATTCTTTACATCTACCATTCTAACCTATTGTTTCAGCAGCAGGCAGTATTACAGAGGGTATTTCTTTATTCTTGGATAGTTTGTTGAATCCACTTGTACAAGAGCTACCATCGTATATTAAAGATTCATTATCTTTTTTAGACCAAATTAGGAAGTGTTTTAAGAGAAATAATTTCACAGAATTAGATAATTTTTTTTTCTGATGACAATTGATGCAGTTTCTTTGTACACATCCATTCCTCTGGTGGAAGGCATTGAATATGTCTCCAATTTTTTATATAAATATTCCAAATGGAATGATTCTAGTATAGAAACAGTATATGTTTGATAGAACTATTATTAGAGAACAATTACTTCCTGCTTAACAATAAATTTTACAAACAGCTGAGAGGTATGGCAATGGGAGCTACTGTACGCCTAACATATGCAGGATTAGTTATGGGATGGTGGGAGAGAGAAATTTTACCTACAGTAATATCACAATTTAAGTTATTTTTTTACTGTAGATTTACTGATGATTTGTTTTCATCATAAAATGACCTGTGGAAAGTTATGAATCATTCCTATTTGCTTTGAATTCCAGTAATGACTTTCTGACATTCACATTGGGAAATGTAGGACATAAAGACAACTATTTGGATGAAGAGTTAACTTGGGATGGATATCTTTTTGATTTTTCCAGTAATATTTACAGGAAAAAGACATATAGTAATAATTATTTACATTATCAAAGTAACTATCCACATTTTATGAAACAAAGCATCCCAAAAGGGCAGTTTATTAAAGCATCACACATGATCAGTACAGATGCTGATTTTGTCCAAGAAGCAGAATATATAATTTATTTATTTCTATAGAGAGGTTATTGTAAGGAATTATTGGATACAATAGCACTTGAAATAACTAACAGGCATACAACTGATTTTCCTCCCATATTGATTAAAGGGTTAATGATCAAAGAAAATGTTACATCTATAAAGTCCACTCCCAGATGTGTTATAGAAATGTCTGTTGACAGCAAAAAAAGTAATTTCTGTCATAAATGACAACTGGAAAATCATTTCAGGTAATAGTGATTTGAAAGAGGTTTTAGGTAAACAGCCTAATTTTGTATACAAAAAGGGAAATAACATTAAGGATATTTTGGAAAACAAACAAACAAAGGTTAATACTTTTATTTCCCAAAAACCTAAGGGAATGTATAAATGTCAAGAATGTAATGTTTGTAGATATATACACGAGGGACCTCACATTTATCTTGATTTTTTGAAATATACTATCCCAGTCCCAGGTATATTTAATTGTAGTACTACTACTAATGTAGTTTATATAGCTCTGTGCTCAAGATGTTCTGCATATTATACAGGAATAACTACAAGGAACTTAAGCAAATGTATTAGGGAACATTATTATGCTATAAAAACAAAAAAATATAATAATGCGTTGTATAGGCATTCTGTTATTTGTACTTCCTATAAAAAGTTTAATTTTTCTATTTTAGAGCACATTGAGTTAGATTTAAGAGGTGGAAATTTAAAAAATAAAACTGAAAGAAGAGAGACTTTATGGCAATTGCGACTGGGAGCAGACAGCCCCCCCCAGGCCTTAATGAAGTTATAAATATTAAATGTTTTTAGTAGATAGAAAGTTGGCTATCTGACATTTCATTACTATGCAGTATGTTTTTTTAAGTTAATTGGGCTTAATTGATTGTATAATTGATAGGTGTGTTCTTAACATTTATAAAGATGGTTTTATTAAGTCTTTTTGCATTTCTGATGAAGTCTTTTTGATGAAAGCATCAATAAAGTCATTTCATGCAAATTTGGAGGTTTTCTTCTGAGTTCTACAGTGTTTCTTAGTTATTTTGTTTTGGTGCACTGTTAGTCAGTTCTATTTTGAAGAGTAGACAGAGAAACAGAGAGAGAAAGACAGAAAGAGAGACAGAGAGAAATGTCAGACTTTGGAAGATGACAACTATGAGAGTTGCATCAATCTGGTATAATGGCAACCGGAAATGCAGTAAGTATTGATGGATAGATAACTGCTAGGACATTCAAAAGCTAAACATGCATTTGCAGTGGTCAAGAAGAAGGCCCAGTTCTTGAAAATGAGCTAAGTGGAGAGGGTAAGCACTCCAGGAATTAGCACTATTTATGTGTCTCTCTCTCTCGTGGTCATTGCAAGCTTCCTGTTAATGTTTAGCTACAGTTCCTCCTAAGTGGTAAATCCCAACGATAACAAGTGAATGACTGTCTATTAGAGAACTGAGTTGGCACTCATGTTTCTAATTTATAAATACAATTTCTAGGGATACTGCCTCTATTGCACATGTGGTTTCCTGAAGAGAAAATGGGAATGGCCTCAACTCCTTGTCTCTTGTGATCTCTGAGGACACCTCCATAAGACTAAACATTATGGATACAGAACATTCCTTCTCTAACACTCTAGAACAGTTTTCTCTTTTAAGTCATAACCACATTATGAGTTTGCTTCTAATATAAGCTTAAAAGGTACCTTAGATAGGACTGGTGAAATGAAACTTTTGTGTAACATACCAAATTTTACAACTATTCTCAAAAAAAAAAAAAAAAAAAATATATATATATATATATATATACACACACACACACACACACACACACACACACACACACACATATATACAGAGAGAGACAGGTTGAGACACATACTTATAATAACTTGTTATTCTGCTATTCCTGCAGTGGAACATATTACCTTATGTAATGCACCTGAAATGTGTCATTGTTTTACTCATTTGTTCTATATGTACTTCTAGCAGAGTGTATTATAATCCTGTCTGTGGCAATTAACTGCATTGTTGGAGCTGTGGTCCTGTTCACAGCTGAAAACAGATGGATAACTGTCATGGTTAGCCTTGATAATAAGTAAACTAGGTGGACACATAGGGTACCATTTAGCTAAGAGAGTTTTTTCTGAAATGTATTTATTTATTTTTAACTAAATGGAATGCTATTATCTAGACAATAAATAGGACTAGATGGCAGATGTGAAGGCAAGAAGCAGAAAACCCACAAATTCTGAGCAGTGGCATGACTGTGATGACTACAGTGGAAACAGCAGTCAGTAGCTGGCAGCACCAAGAGGATATGCAAGAAAACACACTGGTTGAGATGCAACTCACTTAGGATGTTCTGGGTTGCTGCGGGTGCAGGCAAGTTTTGTTTTCATGGCAGGCAAACAGATATTATGGGCAGTGTTTGTCTTTGCATGAGTGCTGTGCATGGAATATTTGTGTGAAGTAGCTGTAATAAGTTAATGTGGCTGGCTAATGACTGTGTGAAACAGAGTAGAAATACATGACTATGACCACTGTTTTATCATAATCAGACATATGAATTGTACACAGTTGACAAACTAATAATAATTATTGGCTACAGGGACTGTCTGTGGATGACCCTGATGTCATTTGCTCAGGTTAAATAGTAATTAGTCTGGCTTTGCAGGACTAGCACACATTTGCATGAACTAATTTGGAAATATTTACTGTAGCTATAGTTTGTGAAACAAAACTTAAGCACATTACTGTAGCTATTACCTTTTTATCATGGTCAGACATCTTCTGTGTATAGAATCAAACAGTGTATATAACTGTTGGATGCAGGGTCTGTCTGTGGATGAAAATGACTGACCGTCTGTTTTAGCTCAAGTTAAATATTCTTTATTCTGACTTTGCAAGACTAATGCATGTTTATGTGACTCAAGCTAGTATATTTTACTGTGATATTTTTTTAAATCATACTCTGACATCAGAGTTGAAGACAGTCAATGGCTGTAACTGATAGGTACAGAGGCTATCTGTGTGGATAAAAGTGACTCACCAGTGCTGTTTTTCGACTGTAGTTAAACAGTCACTGATCTGGTTTGGCATGAGCAGTGTCACAAAATGCAATGTAAAATGATCATTGTTATGACTTGTGTGTGGTTGGAAATGAGGATTGAAGTGTATCTAAGATTAAATTATAAGCCATAACTTCTTTTATTTTCCATAACTGCCTAGCATCGGCTCTGTACACAATAAGTAGCTGTCTTTTATGGTCTGGGCAGGATGTGTGTGTGAAAGCAACTGATCTCTGGTACATTGATACAATAAGTACTGTTGACATCTCACAGATGTTGGTTCTCTGGTTGAGTTCTTGACTTTGGTTCATTCTGTGTGAAGCCTGCATGTCTTCCTTGTCTTTGTGTGTTTTTTATCCATGTATGCTGATTATCTCCAGCACCCCAAACACATGCAGTAGGTGAACTGGAACTCTTCTAATTTGCTTGTAGGTAAGCAGGCAGAATATGTGTGTGTGTGTATGTGTCTGTGCATCTTGTGATACACTTAGCTTGTTGGGAGCAGTAACATTATGTGCATGTGTGAAATATTAATATCAAATTTACTGGTGGAATAACACAGTATGGGGGCACATACATATTGCCATGTGGCCTAATGGACAAGGCATTTGACTTTGGATCAGAAGATTGTAGGTTTGAGTTCTGCCATGGTCTGCTAAAAGCAAGGCAACAATTTGTAATTGCTTTGGCTGCACATATACTACAACTGGAAAGATACAGGAAAGATTAGCATGGCCCTGCGCAAAGATGATTTGAAAATTCCTGAAGTGTTCCAAGGGGGACTGGGGTTGGCATAATGGTCAATGTTTTTACCACACAGACACAAGGTACAGAGTTTGATTACCACCTTTGAAAGGGAAATTGGATTGGCTTAAAATGGCCCACAAGGGCAGCTAGCCTAGTACTTACCTATGACCTTTTCTGTCTAGTGGTAAGGAAAGAACAAAAGTAATCTTTCTCCATGATATGGGGAAGCTAAGACAGGTAGAAATCAGGGGGAACACTGGGGGAGTGCAGGAGGGGTGGTGACAGCAGGAGGCCTATGGGGTCATCCTGTTTAGTATACCACCCTAGTCAAAGTTCTGTACTTAAAGTTAATAGAGGATATACCTATTATGGAAATGTTTACACACTTCTTATTAACTGAAACCCAGACTTTTTATTTCAGTAAAAAGAACTGTCTCTTCTAGTATCAGACAAAAAGTCACAATGATGTTCTACAACTATTTATTTCCATATTGTTCATTTTTTATATATATATATATATTCAGCACTGCACTCATTGTTTTGTGCTATTTGTGTGAGATTGAAAAAAAATGTTATAAAAGCAATTGTAAGAACCTTTTTATTTACTTGCAGAAATTAAGAATATATAAATCAGCTGCTTTAACATGTTATTAGAATACAATACTTTTTATAATCACAGTGCCAATGGAAACTATCTTTGCAATGCCTCTGTTTTCTTACTAGAGTTATTATATACATGTATTTCATCAAAAATAAATTTTAAACATAACAAAACGCATGATCATAAAATCACTAATGCTATATCTACAGCAATTTTTTAATTTTGCACAATTTGGCTGACATAAGAGGATTAGACTCTTGACCAATGTGATAGTGAGAAATTGCCGCCAGTTGAACTTTGACTGTGGAACTGCTGGCACCATCATTAAAGAGTCAGGTTAGTAAATCAAGCCCTTCGGGGAGTGGAACCCTGATGGGATCTAGGCCTTGCCGCGCCCACACAGAGAAACGTTTCCATTTGCTTCGGTAAACCTTTCTAGTGGCTGGTTTATGAGCCGCCACCAAAATAGCCTTCACCGGTGAAGAGATACCGGGAGTCCTTATCAAGAGTGGAACTGGAGCAGCCAAGCGGTCAGCTTCAGGCTGTCCAGGTTCGGAGGAGGAATGCAGGATGGATGGGATATCAGATCCGGAATAGGATCTAGAATCCAAGGAGGATTCACAGAGTGAGACCTTAGGAAGGGGAACCAGATCTGTCGAGGCCAGAACGGAGCAATGAGAATCATTCTGCAACCCACCGAGAGGCTTTCTGAAGAACTTGCAGCATCAGAGGCAAGGGTGGATAGGCATACAGAAGACCGGGTGGCCAAGCATGCACCAGGGCGTCTCTTGGGGTACCTCCGGGAGGAGGTATCAGAGCGAAAAAACTGTGGCACTTGGTGTTTGAGAGAGAGGCAAAAAGATCGGATCAAGCGGTTCCCCACCGATGCGAATATGCGTTCCGCTACTTGACAATTGAGAGACCACTCGTAAGGGGTCAGAATGGTGCGACTGAGCTTGTCCGCTAGGATGTTGGACCGACCCGGAATGTGCGCTGCTATGAGAAAGCGATTGGTGGAGATTGCCCATTCCCAAACTCTCATGGCCTCTCGACAAAGAGGGTAAGACCTTGTTCCCCTTGCTTGTTGATGTACCAGACACCAGACATATTGTCCGACTGAATCGCAATTGTTCCGAACCGAAGAAAGTCCTCAAGCCCTAGCAGGGCTAACAGCACACCTCTCATCTCCAGAACATTGATATGCAGTAAGGTCTCTGTATCGTTCCACGTGCCTTGGACTGTCCGGCTCACAAGTGCCCCCACCCGAGGCGGGAGGCGTCCGTGGTCACCGTGGCGAGAGGGGAGAAGCACAAAATGGGCGACCCTCGTGGAGATCCGGGAGTGGAGCCACCACAAGAGGGACCGCTTGCAAGCCTTGCTGATCGCTATGGGATGATACATGGGGAGAGCAAGGTAAGACCACTGTACTAAGAGCGTCCACTGTAGAATGCGCATATTGAGCCTGGCAAGAGGAAGAAGAGCTATCGACAAGCCATGGACCCTAGAGCCCTCAGGACCAACTCCGCTGGAACAGAACATGAATGGAGAATGGCCCGCACCTGGAGCTGCAGATTCAGAATCCTGTCCGCAGTAAGGAAGGCTCGTAAACTCCTTGTGTCTAGCCTGGCCCCTATGAAATCTAAGAGCTGAGTGGGTGCCAGGTTGGACTTATTTGTATTTATTGTGATGCCCAGAAATGGAGCAAGATGGAGAAAGGAGTCTCGCCCGAGAGAAGTAGATGCCTTGTTGGGGCGGTAAGGAGCCAGTCGTCCAGGTAGGGAAAGACCTGCACCCCCTGAAGCCTCAGGTGGGCCGCTACCACTGCTAGTACTTTGGTAAACACCCTGGGGGCTGTGGTGAGACCAAAGGGAAGGACCCGGAACTGGTAGTGACTGGCTCCCAGCCGAGGCGGAGAAACCTCCTGAGCGCCTGTCCATTAGGATGTGGTAGCACGCGTCCTTGAGATCTATCGAGCACATCCAGTGGCATTCTCCCAGAAGGGGGAGAATAGATTGTAGAGTGACCATTCGGAATTTTTCTTTGGGAACTGCCAGATTCAGGAGAGAGAGGTCTAGGATTGGTCTTAGTTCCCCCGTCTTTTTTGGCACTAAAAAGAACCTGGAGTAGAACCCTGATCCGATCTGGTCTGGGGGAACGGGCTGGATGGCTCTTTTCTCTAGCAGATGGCCAATTTCTGCTAAAGCGGCCTCCCTTTGACCGGGTGGTACGCCTGGGAGGGACTGCATCTTTGAAGGTGAAGGAAAGGAATGTGATATCCCTGGATATGATTTGGAGAACCCAGCGGTCCGATGTTATGGACTCCCATGCCGCTAGGTGCCCGAACGTCCCCGACTGCCTCCAGAGTAGAGCAGTCGGGCAGCCCTTCAGAGCTGCGCTGGCCGCTCAGAGAAAGGTTCCCTGGACCCGAAGTTTCTGGGAGCCCCTCTGCCTCTAGGGCGGCGTCCTCCTTGTCCTCCTCTGCCACGGAAGGACTGGTTGTCCGGAGCAGGCTGGGACTGCTGCGACTCGAACCACATCTTCTTCTGACCCTTTTGGTTCCTAGAATAGGGCCTCTGGGGTGCAGAGAAGCGGATTCCGACGGCAGACAGCGTCTTCCGTCCTTCTCGCTCTGGGTCAACGCCTCGCCGAACGGTCTTGCCAAACAGAGCAGAACCATCAAAGGGGCGTTAAACGGCGCCTTGAAGGGCTCAGAAATGCAGTGGCGGAGCCAGGCCTGACGATCTAGTGACCAGTCCTGTCCCGCAGCTCTAGCGGCGCCCGTAGCATGGGAGAGTAGCCGCATAGAAGTATTCGTGACTGACCTAGAGTGGCCATTTGGTGGAGTGCAGAGCTCTGTCCTCCTCCGAAATGGACTCAGGGGATGCAGCGCACTCCTTAATAAGGTCTCGCTGCATCCGAATAACGCAGTGCCAAATAGTTCAGTGTCCTCACCGAAAAGGTCGCCGAACTGAACATCCGCTTCCCCAAGCGGTCCATCATCCGAGACTCCTTGCTCGGTGGGTGGACTGAGGGACTCTCCTGAGCCAGTTCCCTCTTTGTGGCCGCCGCCATCAACATGGCATCTACAGGAGGCCCCTTACTCCAATGGGTCCTGTCAGAAGGCGGGCTAAGGATTTTGTCAGGTCTTTTGGGAATTGGCTCCACGGTGTCCGGTTCCTTCCACGCCCTGGTGGTAATAAGGTCCACCAGGGGTCGGCAGGGGGACACCCAAGAGGTAGACGGGCCCGTTTGAATGCCTCCAAGAACACGGACTCGTCCGAGGAAGACTTGGGGCAGACCACCCCCTGATACGGAGCATTTCCATGATGTCTCCGGAGACATCCTCGGGGTGACCGTGGGAGCCTTCCCCTCCAAGTCCGTGTCTTCAGTGAGAGACTCAGGGAGTCAATGTGCCTCCTTTTGCACGTATGCTTGCGAGGAGCCTCCTCTGGGGGCTGTCAGAGGAGTCCTCGCAGCAGCCATTTGCTCCATAGGAGCAACTTGGGGCACAGAGCGGGCTGTCCCAGGGGCCGGATGGTGGAAGCCTGGCCCAGTGCAGAGGGAGCGGGACGGAGCCGGCAAGTGCCGGGGTCCGGAGACCCTCAACAGAGCCCTCTCCACTACATCAAAAGCCGAGGGGAGCCGACCTCGACCAAAGGATCCGACAATCGGCTCCCCTCGGATCCGAAGAGTGGATCGGAGCCGCGCCAAGCACTCGGATCCGGCGGACAGTGCGCCCGACACAGACGGCGCCGGCGAGCACTGATCCCCGGATCCGGCTCGGATCCAGGCTCCGAGATCGGGTCCGACGCACTCGAGGGCATGGTCGGATCCGGTACCAGTACTATCGGATCCGACCTCCCCGCCGAAGCTGCTCGGCTCCAGCTGCTCCCAACCCGGGAAGCGGGTCGGAGAAGGAGCAATAGGCTTGAAAAAGGGTGTTGAGCTCCCCCCCGGAGGGGGGGGAGGCAAGAGCACTCCCATCTGCATCTGGGCCTGATGAACCTTCGCATCATCCGGTCCAGATCAGCATCCGAAGGCTATGGGTAGATCTCGACGAGGCTACCGAGGTAGGCCTGGAATGCCTCCTCGATAGCCTCGCGGAGATCGGGTCTCCTCCTCCTCAGGACCCGTGAGAAGCACACAGGTGACCGGAGCCGAGAAGGAGGAGACCGCCAACAGGAGCCGGGGAGAAGCCTGCAGCAGGCGGGGCCGAAACAGAGGTCTCGGCCCGCCGCTGTGGTGCTTCTCCTCCGGTCTCTTAGCATCCCTCTCCTGTCCTGAAGCGGGAGTTTGAGTCCCAGGAGCAGGAGGGGGTGCTACAGGGGAACAGCTGCAGCCGCAGGAGTCAAGGAGCGGAGGTCGAGCCGAGTCCGGCGGTAAAAGACCCGCCAGGACCAGCTTGGACCTCCGCTCCTCAGTGCCCTGGGGTTGAACCCTGCACAAATGGAACAGCCAGATGTGAGGTGTTCAACCCCAAGACACTAACACACCGAGTGTGGCCATCAGCCGGTGAGAGCTTATGGCCACACTCGAGCATTTAGAAAAGAATGACTTAGGCTGGTCAGCCATAGTCAAAACTTCCCAAAAGTTACAGAAGTAACTTAACAAAAACTAAAACAAGCACACAGGCCTCACACACACTCTACGCCAGCGAGGGAGGGAATAAAAATACTACTGTAAATAAATTTAAACTAAAACAGTCAATACACAAAGGGAACCTACAACTTTCACACAAAAAGTTTAAAGAAAGCAAAAAATTTCAATTTTTTTAACAAGAAAATACCACTTAGCTGAGAGCTAAAGAAACCACATCCAGTTACCAGCGCGGCAAACAAGATCTGAGGTCATGAGGGTAGAGCAGGGCATTATGGGTGAGGGGAGGAGCTGAGAGCTTGGATCCATAGCTGGAAACTATGCCGGTTCGGATCCGATATCGGATCCATAACCCACAGGTTGCAGACAAATGAATATCCTACTTCAGATCAAAACTTAAGCACATTACTGTAGCTATTACCTTTTTATCACGGTCAGACATCTTCTGTGTATAGAATCAAACAGTGTATATAACTGTTGGATGCAGGGTCTGTCTGTGGATGAAAATGACTGACCGTCTGTTTTAGCTCAAGTTAAATATTCTTTATTCTGACTTTGCAAGACTAATGCATGTTTATGTGACTCAAGCTAGTATATTTTACTGTGATATTTTTTTAAATCATACTCTGACATCAGAGTTGAAGACAGTCAATGGCTGTAACTGATAGGTACAGAGGCTATCTGTGTGGATAAAAGTGACTCACCAGTGCTGTTTTTCGACTGTAGTTAAACAGTCACTGATCTGGTTTGGCATGAGCAGTGTCACAAAATGCATTGTAAAATGATCATTGTTATGACTTGTGTGTGGTTGGAAATGAGGATTGAAGTGTATCTAAGATTAAATTATAAGCCATAACTTCTTTTATTTTCCATAACTGCCTAGCATCGGCTCTGTACACAATAAGTAGCTGTCTTTTATGGTCTGGGCAGGATGTGTGTGTGAAAGCAACTGATCTCTGGTACATTGATACAATAAGTACTGTTGACATCTCACAGATGTTGGTTCTCTGGTTGAATTCTTGACTTTGGTTCATTCTGTGTGAAGCCTGCATGTCTTCCTTGTCTTTGTGTGTTTTTTATCCATGTATGCTGATTATCTCCAGCACCCCAAACACATGCAGTAGGTGAACTGGAACTCTTCTAATTTGCTTGTAGGTAAGCAGGCAGAATATGTGTGTGTGTGTGTGTGTGTGTGTGTGTGTGTGTGTGTGTGTGTGTGTGTGTGTGTGTGTGTGTGTGCATGTGTATGTGTCTGTGCATCTTGTGATACACTTAGCTTGTTGGGAGCAGTAACATTATGTGCATGTGTGAAATATTAATATCAAATTTACTGGTGGAATAACACAGTATGGGGGCACATACATATTGCCATGTGGCCTAATGGACAAGGCATTTGACTTTGGATCAGAAGATTGTAGGTTTGAGTTCTGCCATGGTCTGCTAAAAGCAAGGCAACAATTTGTAATTGCTTTGGCAGCACATATACTACAACTGGAAAGATACAGGAAAGATTAGCATGGCCCTGCGCAAAGATGATTTGAAAATTCCTGAAGTGTTCCAAGGGGGACTGGGGTTGGCATAATGGTCAATGTTTTTACCACACAGACACAAGGTACAGAGTTTGATTACCACCTTTGAAAGGGAAATTGGATTGGCTTAAAATGGCCCACAAGGGCAGCTAGCCTAGTACTTACCTATGACATTTTCTGTCTAGTGGTAAGGAAAGAACAAAAGTAATCTTTCTCCATGATATGGGGAAGCTAAGACAGGTAGAAATCAGGGGGAACACTGGGGGAGTGCAGGAGGGGTGGTGACAGCAGGAGGCCTATGGGGTCATCCTGTTTAGTATACCACCCTAGTCAAAGTTCTGTACTTAAAGTTAATAGAGGATATACCTATTATGGAAATGTTTACACACTTCTTAATAACTGAAACCCAGACTTTTTATTTCAGTAAAAAGAACTGTCTCTTCTAGTATCAGACAAAAAGTCACAATGATGTTCTACAACTATTTATTTCCATATTGTTCATTTTTTATATATATATATTCAGCACTGCACTCATTGTTTTGTGCTATTTGTGTGAGATTGAAAAAAAATGTTATAAAAGCAATTGTAAGAACCTTTTTATTTACTTGCAGAAATTAAGAATATATAAATCAGCTGCTTTAACATGTTATTAGAATACAATACTTTTTATAATCACAGTGCCAATGGAAACTATCTTTGCAATGCCTCTGTTTTCTTACTAGAGTTATATACATGTATTTCATCAAAAATAAATTTTAAACATAACAAAACGCAGTCATAAAAATCACTAATGCTATATCTACAGCAATTTTTTTTAATTTCTAGAATAAAATATGAGGCACAGCTAAGGTGTAAGCTAAAATACCACATGCCATAAACATATTTACTGAGTTGATGCAACTTACAGCTCAGGCTCTTTTGCACTGATCAACAGTACTGGTCTTTTATGGTTAATTTCCTGTTTACTGAGTTCTTCAAGTGATAGAACTTTTGCATCAGCTTTAATCTGCAACAGATTAAAAGCAGGTTAAGACAAGGCGTGGCTCTAAATAAATTAAAAAAAACAAAAACCTGTTTTAATAATCATAAATAAAACAAAACATACCCTTCCAAGGTCGAAGAATCCATCTGTGATTATATCAACAGATGACAAATAACCAGATAGGCTATATTTAATAGAGAGGTGACTATCAAGCAATTTGCTTTGAGCAGCTTCACTAAAATTACTTTTGCGACTCGCTGACATATTAATTTTCTGTAGTATTTCTAAAGCACTAAATGAAGAGAAAATAAGAGAGACATTCCAAATTAACCACACTATTTCAATCTGAAACACTTTTTAATAAGAAAACAAAGGTCATATACTTTTCAGATTTAACTTGGGGTATATGTGTGTGCTGAGAGGAAGGCAGCACAGACTGCAAAATCCATCCATCAAAAAAAAAAAAAAATCTCAAAACTTGTGCAGTTCACAATTCACAGATATTAATCACATTATTCAATTCTTCATAAACAGAGAAAACCTATTATTGTACCAGTGCCGTTAACTTTAAATGATAGCAGTTATGTTGAAAAATAAGAAGTTATGTACTTACCATAACGTTCCATGTGAATTGTTCATCTCGCCTTCATTCTTTACTGATGGGTTCGGAGCCGATCCCTCGTCTTCGACATGGCCAATTGCAAAGCTCGAGGTCTTCAAATAGCTCGAGGCCAAGTCCCTATCCCATGATGCACCTGTGAATTACCTCCGATCTTGTTTGCTGCGTATACTAATACCATATGTCATTCTTACATTCCTAGAGAAAAGGAAGAGAGGTTTGAGTAAACAGGATGGAACCAGTATCTAGGTCATCTATCAGCCCAGGAGAGGGTAGGAGAGAGGGACGTAAGAATGAAGGTGAGATGAACAACTCACATGGAAAGTTACGGTAAGTACATAACTTCTTCATGTGAAGTTGTTCAATTTCGCCGTTCATTCTTTACTGATGGGTACCATCCCAAGCACCATCAATCTCGGGTGACTCATGGGAGTATATTTCTCAGGACTGAGGATCCAACGGAGGCCCTGTCCCTGGAGGCCTTGTCAACTTTGTAATGAGTGATAAAGGTATGAGATTTTGACCAAGCAGCTGCTGCACAAATATTATCAATGGGAAGTCTGGTAGAAAAAGCAGATGATGTAGAGACTGCTCTGGTTGAGTGAGCTTTAATCTTGTGTTGCAAAGGCATATTGGCAGCTGAATAGGCAAAGGTGATACAATCAGATAACCATTTAGACAGAGTTGTTTTAGCCACTGGTCTCACTTTCCTGCAGTCTGAAAATGAAACAAACACCTGGTCTAATTTCCTGAAATCTTTTGTTCTATCCAAATGGAATCTAAGCTGTCTATGAACATCTAGTTTGTGCAGCATATACTCTAAATTGTTAGAATGATTGGGGAAGAAAGCTGGCAAATCAATAACTTGGTTGAGATTGGTTTCAGTGCAAACTTTGGGCAAGAATGAGGGATTTGTTCTAAGTGATACTCTGTCAGTGTGAAATAACAAATAGGGAGGCTTGATGGATAAAGCCTGAAGCTCAGACACTCTGTGAACAGAAGTAATAGCTACCAGAAAGATGGTCTTTCAAGACAAAAATTTGAGGTCACAAGATGAAGCTGGCTCAAATGGCGGGAGAATTATATGTGAAAGCATAACATTTAGATTCCATGGAGAACAGGGAGATTTCACAGGTGGCCTAATATGAAAGGTCCCTTTGAGAAAAGCTTTAGATAACTTGTGAGACATGATATTCAAACCTTCAAATCCCAGATTAAAATTAGAAATAGCAGCCAATTGAAACCGAACTGTTGCTGCTGCAGCTCCTTTGTTGAAAATCATGGTCAAGAATTCTAAGATGGAAGCCATAGGGGCTTGGTAAGGACCAATATTATTTTTTTGAGGCCCATATAGAAAATTTCTTCCATTTGCTCAGATATAGCTTTCTGGTAGAAGATTTGTGAGAGAACAAAAGGATCTGTTTTGTCTCATTGGAAAGGTTATGGAAACCTGGCTATCATGGGAACTGGAGCAGCCAAGCTGTCAGCTTCAGGGACTGCAGAGAAAGATGAAGGTCCCCCGACGGGTGTGTCAGAAGGTCTAGAACTGGGTCCAGGATCCAAGGATCCTCCAAAAGATGAAGTCGAAGGAAGGGGAACCAAATCTGACAAGGCCAATGAGGGGCTACAAGAATGATGGTCCTTCCCAGGGATTTTGTTTCTGTAGAACCTTGGATATCAACGGGATTGGTGGAAAAGCACTGTGGTGACCCAGAGGCCAATCGTGCACGAGTGCGTCCCTTGGAGCTTCTCCCGGAGGGGGAATGAGGGCAAAGTAGCTTCCGCATTTCGTGTTTATGTGACTGGCAAAAAGGTCACAGCAAGGCTGGTCCACCTGCGGAATATCCTGTCTGCAATTTCTTTCTTGAGGGACCACTTGTAGGGCAACAAGATTGCCCTGCTCAGTTTGTGATCTCCCTGGGATGTGTGTTGCCAACAGAAAGTGCTAGGTGGGAACATCCCACTGCCAAACTCTGACAGCCTCTCAGCAAATGGGGTAAGACCTGGTTACTCCTTGTTTGTTCAAGTACCAGACCACCGACATGTCTGTCTGAATTGCAATTGTACCCAGAAGGAGAGAGTCCTGAAAATACTGCAACACCAAAAGTACTGCTCTCATCTCGAGGACATTGATATGCAGATGTGCCTCTTGATTGATCCATGTGCCTTGGGCAGTCCTTCCCTGAAAATGCCCCCCCCCACCACCCTATCAGGGAAGCGTCCATGGTCACTGTGGCCACTGGAGGGGGTAGCACAAATAGACATCCTATCATGACATGAAGTGAGGTCAACCACCACTGAAGGTCCTTCTTGCAGGATTTTGTGATCATTATGGTGTGATTCATGGGGAGCACTTGGTAACACCACTGAGTGAATAATAGCCATTGAAGTATTCGCATGTGCATCCGCGCTAGTGGTATGGCTAGAATTGCTGCTGCCATCATGCCTAATACTTTCAAAACTTCCGATGCTGTTGCTTTGTCTTTTGATATCAGGATGCTGACATGTTGACAAATGAGAAAGACTCTTTCTATTGGAAGTCTCAGAGTGGTGTGTCCAACTCTGCCCCGATAAAAATGATATGCTGCAATGGCAACAAGGCAGATTTTTCTGAGTTGATTGTAATACCCAGATGATTGCAGAGTGACAGAGTGGACTCCCTGGCCTGAATGAGTTGATGCCTGGTGGTGGCGGTAAGGAGCCAATCATCTAGGTACGGAAACGCCTGGAATCCTAGACGCCTCATGTGAGCCGTGACCACTGCCATGCATTTGGTGAACACTCTAGGGGCTGTAGTGAGACCAAAGGGCAGGGTACGAAACTGATAATGATAGGCTCCCAGATGGATGTGCAGGTGATCCCTGGATGGCCTGGCCATTTTTATGTGGTAGTACGCATCCTTGAGATCTATCGAGCACATCCAATTGTCTTTCCTTAAGAAGGGAAGTATAGACTGAACGATGACCATCTGAAACTTCTCTTTCTTTACGTACTGGTTCAGTCTGCTGAGATCCAATATGGATCTCCAGTCCCCCATCTTCTTTGGAACCAAAAAGAATCTTGAATAAGTTCCGGATCCAGTTTGGTCTGCTGGGACAGGTTGGATGACTCTTTTTGTTAGCAACATTTGGACCTCTATAGTTGCTTGTTCCCTGTAACTGGGTGGACCATCTGGGATTTTTCTTGATGGTGGAGGGGGTGTGGCGAAAGGGATGAAGTATCCTCCAAAAATGATACTTTCTACCCAGTTATCATTTAACCCATTTTACTAGGTTGCAAAGAGATCTTCTTAAGGAGTTGGGAGATACTCTTCAGGGTACAGTAGCTGCAGGTGCCTCCAACAAAGTTACTGCTCAGTGATAAGCAATCCCTGACTGCCTCCAGAGCAGGACAGTCGGGCCTCCTTTCAGGAGCGCTGGTAGGGCTTCCCAGAGAAGTGATCTCTGTCGCCCTGGTGTTGTGGACCCTCTCTGCCCCGAGGACGGTGTCTTCCATTATTGCCCCTTCCTCTGCCTCTGGAGGGGGGTTCACCACATGTGTCCACATGTGTCCTGAGAGGCTCCTTGGGATTTTCGGAACCACATCTTTTCTTCCCTTTGACTGTTAAGGTAGGGTCTGGTAGGGGTGGAAAAACAGACCCTGATGGCAGACAGAGTCTTTCTGTCCTGTTCACACCTGGTTAAGGTTTTCTTTACTTTAGGCCCAAAAAGGGATGAGCCATCAAAGGGAGCGTTCACGAAGGATGACTTGAAGGGCTCCGCGAAGGAATACAAGTGCATCCAGTAATGTCTCCTAAGAGCGATTCCTGTACCCGCTGCCCTACTTGTTCCATCAGCTGCATAGGATATGAGACGCATGGATGAGTTGACAATAGACTTTAGGGTAACAAGCTGAGCAGTAACTTTGTCGGAGGCACCTGCAGCTACTGTACCCTGAACAGTATCTCCCAACTCCTTAAGGAGATCTCTTTGCAACCTAGTAAAATGGGTTTAATAGTTCAGCGAATGGAGAGCAAAGGTTGCTGAACTGAACATGCACTTCCCATATCTATCCATAATCCTGGAGTCTCTGTTAGGAGGATGGACAGACGAGGAAGTCTCAGACATTTCCTTCTTGGTGGCCACCGCCACCACCATGGCATCAACTGGATCACCTTTAGTTAAGAATGTTTTGTCAAGTGGGGCAGAAATAAATTTATTAGGCCTCCTAGGGACAGGCGCTATAGTATCCGGAGACTCCCACGCCCTTCGTGAGACCAGCTGCATCAGCTCATCGAAGGGCGGAGACATCCAAGAGGTGGAGGGCTGAGACCTGAAAGCCTTCAGCAGAACTGACTCATCTTCAGTAGGGCTTTTGGACTGCCAATCACCCCTCTGCCTAAGGATCTCAAGTATCTCAGTGAAGGAGGTATCCTCAGAGGGGGACTATGGGGACCCTTATGACTCATCTAAGTCAGTATCCGATGTGAGAGACTTCTGTGGGGAGTCTAGGTGCTTCCTCTTGCACAATCTCTTCCTGGGAAGCTCATCAGTGGGGGCCTCTGGTGAGCTCTCAGAAGAGCAGGGGCCACCCCCATTGGGGCTTCCTGAGGCTCTGGGTCAATACGCTTGGCCAGGACGTGTGAAGCAGAAGCAGATACAGGCGCTTTTGGGGAGGAGGAGGGCAGACACTAGGTCGAGGATGTCCAAGGAGACATGACTCTGCTCATGGCATCGACAGCACCTCTGCTCTGATGCGAGGGAGTGATGGATCTGAGGAACTGTCGACACCCCCAGCACTGGGACAGTGGGCTCCGAGCCTGAGGTAGGAGCACAGCTCATCCAATCCAAGGCCCCGAGAGGCAAAGTCGGAATCGACAAGTTGGTCTGACTGTCCTCCCCAGACTCGACCAGAGAGTGTCGGCTCCTAGAGTCCTCAATAGGTACCAAGGACGTCAGAGTACATGGAGCTGAAGATACTTGAACAGGCGTCGGCTCCGAGGGTTCCACTAACATCAGGTCTGCCTCCTCTGGCTCTGAAGGACCAGCATGGCTCGGAGGAGGAATAGAAATTGTCGGTGCAATGGTCTTCAGCTCTGAAGCCATTTGGGTCAAAGACGATAACATTTTGGCTAATGCCAGTGCCGACAACAGCTTCTGTACCACACAATCCATGTCCAGATCCGATAGGCTGATGGATGATTGAGAAGATCATCCTGAAGGTGGTACTGACTGGAGAATAGGACTCTTCGGACTTTCGGAGACCAGTTCCAAGACTGGGGACTGGCTCCAAAAAGAAAAGACTGTCGGCTCTGAGGCCAGTGGAGCCGAAGTCGATGACTTCTTTGATTGTTTTTGAGTCCGAAGTCTTGGAAGACTTTGAAGACCGACTGGAACCATCCTGGTGCCTCAAAGCTTCCTGAAATGAAGGCTTCAACAAGCCTCTATCGATCAGTTTCCTCTTACATTCCTGCAGGACCCTACAGGAGAAGGAATGACAAATGGCACAACTGTCTTGCAAATGCAGAGCCCCTAGACAGTAAACACAGTTAACGTGGCTGTCTGTAACTGACATTTTCTGGCCACACTTTGGGCACTTTTTGAACCAAGACTTAGGGTGCTTATCTTGATCAGCCATAGTAAAGATAGAAAATATTTACTGTTACCACCCAAAAAACTACAACAGTAAATTTTCACACAGTAGAAAAAATACCAGGAAAGCCTTAATAAAAGCTGGCTAAAACACACACACACACCCAATATATGATACCACACAAGCAGACTATGCAAAAACAGATAGCTGCTGAAAAACAACAACCTTATTTAAATCACAAATTTTAACAGTAGTAAAATGACTAAGTTTTATCTAAAAAAGAAGGCTAGACAGACCACACAGAAGTCTAATTACCACAACTATCTAAGAAAAGTGACAAAGATCACTAAATAACACAGCAAGCAGTAACCTACCTATATAAAGTATGGTTTACTATACAAAGTCTTATATAAACAACTAAAGGCTAGACACCACACCTAGAAAGTACTACTAACTAGGCCTAAAAGAGGCCAACTATAATTTTTTAAGAAAACAGTAAATGGAACAATGCTAACTAACTAACTATACTAACTATCAAAAAACTTTATAGGAAATTTTAATGAAAAAATTTTCTTATCTGGCCTGAGATAATTCAGAACCTCCGATCTGTTGCAGCGGCAAACTAGATCTGGGGTAATTCACAGGTGCATCATGGGATATGGAATTGACCTCGAGCTATTTGAAGACCTCAAGCTTTGCAATTGGCCGTGTCAGAGCCGAGGGATTGGCTCTGAACCCATCAGTAAAGAATGAACGGTGAGATTGAACAACTTCACATCTGAAATATGCTAATGCTAACTAATTCAGTTACACATTTTGGAAAAACATGGACTAATTCAGTTACACATTTTGGAACAATCAGGTCATTCCACATAGGCTCCTGCATCTTCTAACATACATGCTCTTAAAAATATGTAACTACTATCTTCTTTACAAGCCTTGAAAATTCCACGGTAGTTTTTCAGACAAAATACAATACACAGTTTCATTTCATTATCAAACTTTGTACAGCATGTATGGCTTTAAAGTATCCTGCTGTGGTGACTGTTCACAGAAGGTCAAACAAGCACAAATTTACAACAGAAGTATGTGGTTTTAGACAGTGAAGGTTCTTCATACAGTCAAGCTATCAGTGACATGACCTGCTGTACCACTCACCAAACCTAAATCAGGTGATACTCAGCGGCAAGTATTTGCCACGCAAAAATGTCCACAACGAGTATAAATCTGTGGCTTTTCATAGCATTCTAAAGCTTTAAACTTGTCAATGACCCAGCAGTTCTCAGCTGCATCATTTAGCCCTTGCTATACAAATACTGCATTTGTGTGAGGTACCTGTCATAATACTAGATTCTAAAATAGTATAGATGTTTGCCACTGGGTAGATAAATTGCTTATACTTGGATATTACCTGCAAAGTCCCAACATCCAAGATTCAAAACCATCAATCCCCAGTGGTGTTTTCCTTTCATTCTGAGATCTTTCAAATACTACTACATGCAAAAACTGGTTATTTTTCTGCAATGAAACATTCAAAGACCAAGAACTATAAAATAAAAAAACTAATTCAATGAATATAATTAATAAAATCATAAAAATAAATTATGAATCAAATAATACTAGAAATAAGAAATAAATGTAATTTTAATAAGATAATATTAATGAAAATGAAGGTAGTATTTCAACTACAGCAATTCATTCTAAATTCAATAACTGTACACATATAGAAATTGTTTGTAACACAGGGATGCTAGAGCAGAAACCATCCATGGCAAGAATCAATATTATTCACAGATCTGTTGCTATGATTAGTAGTCCACATCATTGTACGCTTCCTCTCCATGACAGATACCTGCTAACTACAGTAACTAATCATCTCCAAAAATGAAGGCTGCCACTAATAAAACATGCTATACAGCACATGAGAGGTTAACCCTTCCCCTCCATCCTGCAATAAAAATTAAACTTATAATTGTATGTGAGTCTGTGTGTGTGTGTGTGTGTGTGTGTGTGTGTGTGTGTGTGTGTGTGTGTGTGTGTGCACGCGCACTCCCCAAGTGGCAGTTTCACAGATATCCTAAGCTACAACTTTCTTAAAGAAGACTGCTGTACCACCATTACAAACTGATGCTAACCACTGCATTCAGAGCTTTGGTCTACATATTTATTCTACTGACAGCCAGACCAATATGAACTTTGCTCTGCTGTAAAGTTGGTAAGTCTTTGTATCCCCTTGTTTTTTGGCACACTACATTACTGTAGTATTGTTTGTGTTGATACAATCACAGCCAGGTACAAAAATGTACTGAAAGCTTTTGGAATCTCTACTGTTATCTATTTTAACACGTACGCGATGACCAGTGACTCTGCACTGATAGATTTTTAAGGCAGACTTCAAATGTATAATCTGATGAATCTGTTGTTAAACACTGATGTAGAATCAGAAGAAGCAGATGTAGCTCCACTGACAAATTATGCAGATTCATTCAGCAAAGAAACTGCTTCTTCATCAAATGTAATATAAGTATTTTTTATCCCACAACTGCTGCCCCTACACTTGCTCCCTGTAGCCCCTGCTACTGCAGCTCCCCAAGACCGGCAGGGTTCCTAGTTTGACTCACAGTGGGAGGATCATGCTATCCGGCAGACACCTGCAAATGGAGTCTGCAGGCAGGTTTATCAGGGGACAGCACTACAGAGTGGGATGGGACATGTGGGGTGCCAACATACTGCAGCTAGTGATTGATTTTGATCCTGGAATAAAGCACACCCCATGCTAACACAACACATACATATAAGCTAGGCAGGCCATGAGCTGTAGCAGCAGCCATACCTCCTCAACTTCTCCCGCCTATTACCAGGATGAGCAGATCCACTCAGCAGGTTCCTTTCCCAGGATGAGCATGCCCATCTGTGATACAAATGTGACATGTCTGGTGAGAGATATGCTTGAAGGATAGCTTCATTGAATCCAGTCATGAAAACAGTCAAGTTATGAATTAGTTAGAACAGCTATGTGTGCAATCTTACATGTCTATGCAGTAACAGATGTCAGGAAGGTTATGGGAACAGAATATTGTATTAAGTTTGGAATGTGCTGTGCATGGTGTCTGTTTATCCATGGTAGCAGATGTTAGGGTGCTAATGTGTGCAATTTCACATGTCTATACAGTAACAGATGTGTTATGGGAACAGAATGTTGTATTAAGTTTGGAATGTGCATTAAGTTTGGAATGTGCATGGTGTATGGTTGTCTGGCCAACACGCAGTCACTATGCCACATCAGTTTAAGGGATGCATGCCTAATGTCATGTACAGTTGTTTACACTACTGTCCTGCCTGTATAAAAGAAGGGGTTTTCCAGACAGTAGACTGAAATCTCACCTACAGATGGACGCACCGCGTAGGACTTATGCTTACAGATGAACTAATCTTCGATCTGACTGTTCTGGAATTTCCCAGTCATTGAAAGACTCAAATTAAGTTTCATAGTTTAACTGGTGATGTTCTTTCTTTTTCTTTTATTGTATTGTATTGTCTAATAGCATGAATTTTGATATCTGACTAAGTAAAGCATTGAAAGTAACTGAAGTGTTGAACCTCTTCTTTACCCTTGGTAAACTTTAAGTTAGAACATTTGCGAAATAGAAGGAAAATAAAATAAAACATTTGGCGTAATTGACAGGATTCCGAAAGGTTCAAAAAGAGGTTACCAAGGGAAAAGAATAGTGATAAGGAAAAACGTATCCCGGAATGGGATGATGTTCATGTATATAGTAAATTAGCTTCAGAATGGTCTGAAAATACTGGGATGCATTATTAGCCTCTGGTGAACCAGACGATGTTATACAATCTCTTAAAACTGTAGAAATATGTAAAGGAAAGGCATTAACTGCGGTATGCAGACTCGGCTGAATCTTGCTGTCTGCATACATAAAAATGCATGATCAGTTTCATATGCTGAAATTGAAAACAGAAAACCTGCAAAAACACATAGATGAATTGCAAACTAAAATAGTTATGTTACAATGCAAAATAAGTTGTTAATGGATAAAACGGATGCCTACCAGAACATAGCTGAAAGAGCTGCAGTTCGGGTAGCCCGTTATAAATATAAGAGGTGAAAACAAAAAATAAATGAGAATAAAATCCACAGGCAAGTAGTGCTGACTGGGGTAAGCTGGGATCCGGACAAATGGGATGGGGACATTTGGTATTCCCCGGATGAAGAGGACAGTGACTCAGCTGGTAGTTCAAAACAAGATGAAATGGTCGTAAAAGATGTAAAACCATCTATTAGGCAGAAAATGATAGAGCCTGTCCCATTACCACAATGGAATGCGGCCGGTAATGCAATGAGAGACCAACAAGGTAATGTAATATTAGTGCAGAGGGGAGCGACAGTCCTGGATAAGGTACACGAAGATTACACTACTCAAGAGATTGCAGATGTCACAGCAAAGTTTAAACAGCTCCCTGGTGAATCATTATCGACATGGGTGGTACGATTGCATGATATAGGGGTAGGAACTGTAATGGTGGTTCGGGATGATGCAAAGAAATTCTCTACTCTCTGTCCTGATCCCACTATACAAGAAAAATTTTGAAGTTTTTCTAATGAAGAAAATTTTACAATTTTACAGTTGGTGGTGCAGGGGTGTAGCAAAAAATACCCAACAGCATCTGATTGGCCTGTCAATGATAAACCTTGGTATGCTTTAAAAGATGCCGTGCAGAGACTAAAAGAAGAAAAAATGAAAATGGCAATTTTTATAGGACAGGCTCATATTATGATGAATGAAGCTATGACAATGGTCATGAGTAATTATATCATACACACAGCCCCGCCTGCTTATAATCAAGTCATTATGATGCTACTGATAAATCAGACAGGGAATGCCTTGTCTACAGTGGCAGAAGCAATTAGACAATTAACTGATCTGGGTGACTCGGGACCCCGATCAAGCTCAGGGACACATAGTACACAAAATAATGAAGGGAAATCAAACAGAGTAACTAGGAAGGAGATGTAGAAGTAAATAAACACGTAGGTTCCAAACACAGCAATCTTTTAATGAAAAATGACAAGGTATGCGCTTTCACGGATCTTACTCCGCTTCTTCAGACCAACAAAAAGTATGCAACAAGCAAAGTATTTAAATATATAATAGCCAATGAAAATTAGGTTGTAATTAGCTACTTTTGGTCTGCATTAATGCATGGATCCAAGATGCATTATGCCAATGCTCATCTAAAAAAATATCTAAAGAATAACATATAAAATCAAGTTAAAAAATCAAATTAAAAAATAACCATACGACATAGTGATACTATATAAAACCTATAAAAAATATATATGTATATAAAACCTACATATATAAAAATTATGATATACAAAAAATACATGAAAAGTCATTAAATATCTTGACTAAAAAGAACTTAGCGATGTTTCAGAGCTCTAGCTTTAAGGAAAGGTTTAAGACAGACCCAACTATTTAATCCTGGGGGCTTGTCAGCTTGAAGCTGTAAAATCCATTTCTGTTCTAATGCTTCTGTCTTATTTTTGAGGTCACCACCTCTAATACTAACATGCAAGAGTTCTAAAGCAAAGAACTTAAACTTATGGTTAGGGCCTTCATTAGCCACACGCATTGCCAAAGCATTAATCTTTTTGGCATTTCTGATATCTCTAAGATGTTCCAAAATCCTGTCTTTGAAGGGTCTATTAGTCTTGCCTATGTAGTATGAAAAACAAACTGTGCAGAAGCAAAAGTATACCAGGTTCTTGGTATGACAATCTGCATAGAAATTGGTATCAATCTTGAACCCAAGTTGTGGATGTGAAAAATGACCCCCACCATGTATACACACACATGCCATACACCTTCTGCAGGCATATGTACCCTTTCTGTCAGACAGGAGATGTTTTTAGCTTTACTTAAAGATGGAGTAAAAAAGGAAGATATAGATGGATCAGATACACTAACTTTATGGTATATGTATAAGGACAGGGGTTTGAAAAAAAGAACGCGAAAGGTAGAAGCAAAGGAAAAGACAGAGGTAGTAACTCTGAAGGTAAGATAGCACAACAAGCTGAAAAGGGTTCCAAACTGTATGGAGGGGTATACAATCAGAAACGGCAGCAGTATGTTGATCTGTTTGCAGGCATTGCAGAAAAGAAAAATGCATAGGAAACTGGTCAAACTTTGGTATCTACCTGGAAGTTGGACCATAGACCATATGTGAATTTAGAGATACTATGGAAAAAAAGAAACATGCAAAGGGTCCCAGCTTTGGTAGATACCGGAGCAGAGGCCACATTAATTTATGGGAATCCTATTCATTTCAAGGGACCGCGAGTGTTAGTAACTGGTCTGGGTGGAAAACAGACTGAGGCAGTCCAAACAAAACTGACTATGAAGATTGGACCGTTACCAATAGAGACATACACTGTACTAATGTTACTGATACCTGAGTGCATTATTGGAATAGATGTACTGAAAGGTATGACTTTACATCTGGATCATACCAATTTGGTTTACAAGCACGTTCTCTGAATATTTCAGCTGTAACAGTGGGAAAGGTAAAAATGCCACCTGTAATTTTACCCCCAGTGAAACAAAAAGTATATATGAAACAATACCGTATACCGGGGGGACAGGAAGAAATAGGAAATACAATTAAGGATTTATTAGAAGCAGGGGTACTATGAACTACTAGTACTGCTTTTAATAATCCAATTTGGCCGGTAAAGAAACCTGGTGTTTCATGAAGAATGACAGTAGATTATAAAGAGTTAAACAGTCAGACTGCCTCTCTTACTGCAACAGTACCAGATATGGTTACATTAATAGAGAAAATTCAAAAGACAGAAGGGGGATGGTATGCTGTAACTGATTTAGCAAATGCTTTCTTTACCATTCCTATTGCAGAAGAAAACCAGGATCAGTTTGCCTTTACATGGCAAGGTAGGCAGTATACCTTTACACGCCTACCACAAGGGTATCTGCACAGCCCTACAATTTGTCATAGAATAGTAGCAGAATGTCTAGATGAAATACATTTGCCTACAGATATTAGTTTGACACATTACATTGATGACATTCTGATACAAGAATCAGATGAATGCAGATTTGACAAATTAAGAAAAAGGGAATGCTTGGTTTACAGATGGCTCAGCAAAATTTGTTGGAAAGCAGTAGCATGTAATCCCTCATCGGGGAGAATACTTATTCAAACAGGAGAAGGGAAGAGTACTACAAACGGACACTTCTCAGTGTCATGTATTCACAGATTCTTGGTCTGTGGTGAATGGCTTAGCCATGTGGATGCTAACGTGGTAGAAAAATCAGTGGAAAATTCATACTATAGAAGTATGGGGGAAAGAGACATGGGAGCGGATTTGGCAAAAAATATATGAATCACATATACAGATGACTGTTTATTATGTAGATGTGCATTGTGTTACTGATACTTTAGAGCGATTATTTAACACAAAAGCAGATGGAGAAAGCAAGATAGCCACTACAATGGCAGTTGATACTTATGACAATCAAATCGGAATAGCCAAATGGGCTCATCAAAAATGTGGGCACTTGGGGGAAAAAGCTACATATTGAAGGGCACTGTTGAGGGGAATGTCATTGAAAACAGACACAGTAAAATCTCTTATTGCACAATGTCCAATATACCAGCATAATATTGCTTGGCCTATCCCACAAGTTATAAGGGGACATTTAGCACGCAGTAAGCTACCAGGACAAGTTTGGCAGATAGATTATATCGATCCCTTACCAAAAAATAAAGGATGTCAATATGCATGTACCATAGTAGATACCTTTTCAGGTTATTTGTTAGCCATACCTTATGGAAGGGCAACACAACAGACTGCCATGAAAACATTAGATTTGTTAACACTGTATTATGGAACACCCATACAGATACAAAGTGATAACGGATCACATTTTAAGGGTAGATTAATTCAAGAATATTGCAGTGACCACAATATTGAATGGATTTATCATATCCCTTATTACACTGAGGCAGCATGGTTAATTGAACGTATGAATGGGCTACTGAAAACTCAATTAAGAAAGATGGAGAATGGTACATTAAGAAAATGGAAACAGAATTTAATTGATGCATTGCGTATCTTAAATACTAGACCTTTAACTGACCATGAAACACCCTTAATGAGGATATCGACTCATGCATTTAACAGGTATTTGAACCTTTTGAACAAGCTACAATAGAAAATAATGATAAGCAATCAGACTTAATAGCTGGAGCCCGTATATGGGTTACATCTGAAAATAGTCCGCCAGAACCAGCTGAAATTGTAGCTGTTGGTAAAGATAATGTAATTCTTATACTGCAAACAGGTCAGGAAAAATGGGAGCATGTCCCAGCAGAACTTCCCTGTATCTGAAGAAATGATGCTATTTCGACGGAGGCAAGTTTTGTTGCGACCACTTATATTATTACTTTTATGTTTTCCATTGAATATGTCATGGACACCTGCTTCACCAGCTGTACACATAACCAAAATTGAATGGGGATGAAGAAAAAGTAATGCAAACCGAACACAAGGTAATTTTACGTGTGAAGCCAATGAAAGTTGTATACTGTAAATAGCTCCATCCGGTGCCATGATATGGGGAGTGAGAAGAGGACATGTCTATTTACAGTTGACCGGAAATAATACTGACATAACCATGACAACTGTAACAGATATAAAATGTTGTGCATGTGGCTCTGATACTACAATTAAAGAAAAATGGAAATTCTGTAAAAATGAAAGCACAACAAATCTTTTCAATACCACAATTTCTATACACAATATACAGGTACTATTTTGTATGAATGCAACAGTAATATATGGAAGAAACACTTGGGCATCACAATTAAATGTATTACAAGTGCATTACATGATGCATACTGACCAGATTAGCAAAACCATCTACGTATGTCAAAGTAGCACAACAATATCAAAAATATGTTGCAAATTTTAATCTGACTTTTCCTACAACTAAGCAGTGTCGATTTAAACGAGCATGGTATGACATTGTCTTAGGAGGAGTGGGTGCAGGCAATACAGGCACAATGGCTGCCTACTATTTGGAGTCCACAGAAAGAACATTTGGACTTTAACAAGGAATTTATTGAACAGTTCAAAATTAGCTTATATGCAAATTTTCACTGTGATAAGAATGTGACCGTACTACTCAATTGGACAGAATGTAGTTTAAACTATACATATGTGCAAGGGTAAAAACATAATGTTCAAATGAAATTAATAACAGCTAATGAATATGCATGGAGAACCTTATTTAAGAAATGGCTTCCAGAAACACATTGGCTGTTTATAGGATCATAGGTTCATAGGTTGGTACTAGGCTATTGACCCTAGGGCCTATACAAGCCTAGCCATAAAAATTCCCTGGACATTTCTTCCCACAATATTTACTTCCCTGGACCCCTGTCTAGCAGGGCGACTGACATGATCCCTGAGGTGAATTTCCTATCTCCCATCCAATTGCCAAGGTTCCTTTTGAAGTGGGCCAAAGACACGCTCTGCTTGACATGTATGGGCAGTCTATTCCAGAGTATGGGGAGTCTCTGGGTCAGGAACCTATCCCTCCAGCATGTTCTGTTCATTGTGATGACAAGGTTTAGATCCCTGGAGCGTGTGGCTCTGAGGGATTGGGATTTCTTTAAGTGGAGCATGTCCAACAGCTCAGGGTTTGACATGGTCTTGTATGTTATGCAAAGATCACCTCTGAAGAGATGATATGCCACAGAGTATAGCTGGAGTTTTTTTAGACGGTCAGCATTGGGCATCGGCTTTAGGCCTGTGATTCTTTTAGTGAGGTATTTCTGTGGCCTTTCCAGCTGTTGCAGATGTCTTGTGAAGGTACATACCAAACAGGGTGTTGTACTCTATAATGGGTCTAATGAGGGATGAGTACAGTGGGACAATGACCTCCTTTTTTCCTGGATGAAAAGCCCTTAGTGATTAGGTGTGCCACATAGAAGGATTTCCTGACTGTTGTGGCAATGTGGTTATAGAAGGTGAGACCACTGTCCACCTGTGTCCTTAAGTCTCTCATCACACTTTCGGTGTTTAGTGTACTGCCACCTATGTGGTAATTCATGGGTACATGGTTTTTCCCAAAGGGGATAACTATACATTTCTTGGCATTAAGCTTGAGCCCATGGCTCTGGCACCAAGCATCTGTTTCTGTAAGGCCCTTTTGTAGAATATCCACATCATTTGGGGATTCAATAATGGCTCCCAGTTTGTAGTCATCTGTGAACTTTGTTAGCCAGAGTGCCTTAGTGTTGGCCTGTACTTCAGAGAAGTAGATGCTAAACAAGAGCGGTCCCAGGACTGAACTCTGAGGTACTCCACTTGTCACCTGTCTGGAGCTGGATTTGTAGTCAGCTACTTTTACAGTCTGGGTTCTGTCAGTAAGCCAGTTGGCAACCCATCGAGTGATGTAGGGATTTATGCCCAGCTTAGTAAGTTTACCTATGATTCCAGAGTGTGGGATGGTGTCAAAGGCCTTGGCGAGGTCCAGATAGGATGTGTGGACCTCCTTACCCTCGTCCACAGCTCTGAAGACTGATTCGAAGAATTCAATCAGGTTCAGGAGACAAGATCGGCCTTTCACAAACTCAAACTAGGTGGGATCCAGTGTTTGAAGGTTGCCAATGTCTTTGTTTATAAGTTCTATGATAATGCATTCCCTGACCTTGCAGATCAGGCTCATCAGACTGATGGGACGGTAGTTCCGGGGATCCAAGGTGGATCCCCCTTTGTGGAGTGGGATAACTGTAGCTGTACTCCACTCAGTAGGCACGAAGCCTGAGGTGAGGCTATGATTAAACATGACACTTAGGTGAGGTGCCAGTTCATTTTGTAGTTCATGTAGTACACAGCCCAGGATGTCATCTGGTCCCATGGATGCTGTATTCGTAGCTTTGGAGAGTGCGGTTTCTACCTGTGTGGCCGTGATTACCGGAATTTGGCAATCTTTTGGTATTGAGATGGGCCCTTTAGGAAGTGGGAGGAGGGTGAAGTTGGCATTAAATCGATCTTCCAGGATATTGGCAATATCCTTGGGATCAGTATATTTAATGCCATTCTGTTGCAGCTCAGAGCAGATCTGAGCATTGCCATTTAGATTCTTGACATAACTATAGAATGCCTTGTGACTGTCTTTGGAATCTTTAGCAATTTTATTTTCGTAACTTGCTTTGGAGGATTTTATGAGGGATTTCAGCTTCTTACTGAGGCTGGTAACTGAGTTTTTTGCATCCTGGGAATTCCCTCTTTTCTGCAGCAGTTTTTTTCCTTCTGTTATATAGTTTGTTTATGGCAGGGGACCACCAGATTGGCTTCCTTTTTTTGGAGGAGAGCGTCTTGGTTCTATTTGGGGTGGCACAATTCATGCACAAGCGGATGTGCTCATACAGCGCCTTCATGCAGGATTCAGCAGCCGAACTTTCAGCTCCCGTCTGCATGGGTGTCATGAAGTTTGTCACTTCTGACTTGAGTAGCATGAAGTTGGCTTTGGAGAAGTTTTTTACAGAGGTTTCCTTACTGGGGGGTGGGGGTGGGATGTGGATGTCAAGGGTGATTAGCTTATGGTCAGACCTGACCAATGAGGGGGTGACCACTGATGTGGAGCATCTATCTCTCATGTTGGTAATGACCAGGTCCAGGATATTGGAGCCCCTGGTGGGACAATGGATTAGTTGATCCAGGGCATTGGAATTTGTGAATTCCAAGAACCGCTGGGAAAAGGTATTGGTACCCGAGTAGTTTTCCCAGTTAATGGCAGGGTAGTTGAAATCACCCAGTATTAGGGTGTTTGGTTGTATCTTAATATTTTCCAGTATGTTTAGAAAGTTGTAATGAGAATCTTGGGAAATGGTGGGGGATCTGTAGCAAGCTACAACTTGGATTGTAGTCTTACCTAGTGTTTGTTGCACCTGAAGAATTTCAGATGCATTGTGTTGGGCAACTAGCCAGGAGGTGTGACTATCCTTGGTGAATATGGACACTCCTCCACCTTTAGTGTTTCGGTCTTGATTTGGTGGCCGAAAAGTGTGGTAAGAGTTGTAGCCAGGTATTGCAAGGGTGCTCTCTGGAGCCTTGAACCAGGTCTCAGTTACTGCACAGATATCGATGTTCTCCATTTTTAGGAGTGCCTTGAGAGAGTGCATTTTGAGGTTTAGACTTCTAGCATTGAATAGCATTACCTTCAGATTTTGCATGCTTGTATCTGTTACAGTGGTGGTTTTGTCCTTTGAACCTTGCCTAAAAAGGCACTATAGGGGTGGCAAGAGCTTTAGCCAGTAACCTGAATCCCAGGGGTGACAGGTGCAGACCATCTCTGGCAAAGCATTGTGGTTTGTCGATCATGTCGTCCCAGGCAGACAGATGCTGGATCCCCTTTGAATGACACTAGAAGCTTAGCTAGTTGTTGAAGTCAATCATTTTGTCCTTATACTGTGGTATCATTCTGGGCGAAGGCAGGATGCTACTCAGGGCTAGGTTCATACCTGCCTGGGCCACATGATCCGAGAGCTCTTCCATGTCTCTTTTCATGTAGGCCACACTACAATATGTACATATTTGGGGTGTTCAGGACAGTTTATTCTTTATAATGTAACACAACCTGAAATTGTGTCAAATGTTAGTATTACCACTGCTTTTAGGCCCACCTTAGCTGTGGTTACCTACTCGGCAGGGAAATTACACAGATAGCAAAAATACCACACATCAGTTAACACAGTGTGTTACTACTTTAAATGGATTGATTTGCAGGCAATACTCACCAGTATACAAACCTTGTTTGTTACAACATTCAGTTAATCTTTGTTTCTGGACTGTGTTGCCACTAACATATGGAATGTTTATAGAGGTATCAGAACAGTATATGTGTATGGTATGTAATCACAGTATTCCAATTCCTTTTGTGGGATGTTTTCAGAATGTTACACATTTGACATGGTATAACACTACATATATTTTCGAGAAAACACAGACACAGAATATTAACCATTTGGAATTGCTGCATAGCATGAAGAGTGCACAAACATTATCCTGTAATGTATCAATATACCTGAGGATTCAATGAATCTAGGCATCGAATGTGATTCAAATGTGACATATGTCTGGTGAGAGATATGCTTGAAAGATAGCTTCATTGAATCCAGTCATGAATACAGTCGTGTTATGAATTAGTTAGAACAGCTATGTGTGCAATCTTACATGTCTATGCAGTAACAGATGTCAGGAAGGTTATGGGAACAGAATATTGTATTAAGTTTGTAATGTGCTGTGCATGGTGTCTGTTTATCCATGGTAGCAGATGTTAGGGTGCTAATGTGTGCAATTTCACATGTCTATACAGTAACAGATGTGTTATGGGAACAGAATGTTGTATTAAGTTTGGAATGTGCATTAAGTTTGGAATGTGCATGGTGTATGGTTGTCTGGCCAACACGCAGTCACTATGCCACATTAGCTTAAGGGATGCATGACTAAAGTCATGTACAGTTGTTTACACTACTGTCCTGTTTGTATAAAAGAAGGGGTTTTCCAGACAGCAGACTGAAATATCACCTACGGATGGACACACCGTGTAGGACTTATGCTTCCAGATGAACTCATCTTCGGTCTGACTGTTCCGGGATTTCCCAATCATTGAAAGAGTCGAATGAAGTTTCATAGTTTAACTGGTGATGTTCTTTCTTTTTCTTTTATGGTATTGTATAATAGCATGAATTTTGATATCTGACTAAGTAAATCATTGAAAGTAACTGAAGTGTTGAGCCTCTTCTTTACCCTTGGTAAACTTTAAGTTAGAACATTTGCGGAATAGAATGAAAATAAAATAAAACACCATCTTAACCTGCCCTCTATCTAGATTTGAGAACCTAATTAACTTGGGTCATAGTCATTGCTTTATTCCCCTATGCTATCAGCATGATAGTAATACAGCTGCTGTCAATTTTACTGAGCTTTTATCTGATTCCAAGCATTCTTCAGCACACAGTGCCATTTTCTTATAAGGAGCCTTGCATGAGGTGCCATCTGTATGCTGACAGACAGGTACACCAGAGATCTATAGTATAATCTCTTTAATTTCCCCAGGTCTTTTGCGTTTCTAATACCATGATGAGAATAGACACCATTCCTAAGTCAAATTATGATTAAAGTTCCTGAAATCAGTATTGTTTCAATATTTAATGTTAGCCAAAAGTGCTCTTTGCAGCACTTGCAATGTGCCCAGAAATGGCTCCTCCTGCAATTCATATGGAGTTACATGTATCAGTAGCATATCTTAATACGACTGTAAATTATTTTTTATGAGACCCATTGTACCTAATATTATTGGAACTGCCTGGGTATGCTTCATCCACACTGCCCTCATTTTTGCCTGCAAATCCTGGTATTTTATGACTTTATGTCTCTCTGTATGTAGGACACTGTAATCACTGGGTGTAGTAATTTCAATTATACTTTTGTCTATTTTTCATGGACTACTATATTTGGTTTTCTCAGATCTATCTTTTTGAACTGTTGGCAATGGGTGATCCCATGTGATATAAACATCATCATTCTCTATAATGCTTTGTGGCTCATGTTTCCAATGCTTCTCACTTATTTCAATATTATAATGTTTGCACAATGCCCTATGCAACAGTCTTGCCACATTATTATGCCTTTCAGTATACAGGCCCTCTGTCATTAGTGCATCACACCCAGCAACAGGATGTGCAACTGTTTCCATTTCTGCTTTACAGAACCTGCATTTGTCTGTTTTTCCCACATGTTCGATGAACTTTGTAAACCAATGTGCACATAGTCCACTATCCTAGGCCCCTATTATTAACCTTTCATCTTCTGGCTTAAATTCACTTCTCCTTAACCATTACTGTGTCATATCCTGACCGTACAAGGTTGTTCGAGTTTTCTGAACTTGTAATTGTACTTGTAAAATGCAGGGAAGTAATTTTAGATTTGTTCTCTTCATGTTTCAAAACATTCATTAAATTTGGATCTGTTGAGGTCGACAGATATGTATGCAGTCCTATGATTGCAGATCTATACATGTAATCAATTTCAAGGAAGCCCATACCTACTTCAAAATATAAAATCGTGGTACACAATGATTTTTATATATCATTTGATAAGCGTGAAACATTTGCCTTGTTTTCCTAAGTGATAAATGCTTTTTGGGGTCAGTCACCCCAAAACTGTAAGAGCAGGAAGAAAAAATTGGTTTATAGCTTGGACTTTGTTCCTCGATGTCAGGGCTGTTTTCCATATTAATTTTAGTCTTCTAAAATATTCCTTACTGAGTTTTGTTTGTATTTGTTCATGTTTTATTGTCGATCCTTTGATTCCTAAATATTTATAAATTCCCTCCTGCTCAAGTTCTTTTATATCACATTCCTGTCCCAGACTGATATTTTCTTGCTGGTGCTTTCCTGCTTTAAATGTTGCTTTTGCACATTTATCAAGATCAAATTATGTTCTTACATCATCTGAGAAAGTTTTGACTACTTCCAGATGTGCTTTCAGCTCCTCATCTGATGAACCATACAGTTTTAAATTATCTACAAAAAGAAGATCATAAGTTTTTATACTTTGTTGTTGTCTGGGAGTCAAACTGTAATCATAACATAAACTGTTAAGTAAGCAGGGAAATGGATTAAGGGCAAGGCAAAAGAGCAGCAATAACAAAGAGTCCCCCGGGAACACCACCCTTTGAATTGTTATCCCTGGCATAATAATTTGTCCTTTATCATGGCTTAGTTGCAAAGAGGTTTGCTGCTGCTTCATGGTCATTGTAATACAATTGATCGATGTAGGGTGTATCTTATACATCTGTAAGTAGTCCTTTATCCATGAATGTGGTATGCTGTCAAATGCTTTTTGTAATCTATCCATGCTATACTTAGAGTCTTCCCATTTTTACAATTCTCCATTACCACTTAATTTAACAACAAATCATTCTTTGTTCCATATGACTTTCTTTTGTTACCCTTTTGTTCTGTTGCCATGACTGAGTTTTCTTCTAAATGACTATAAACTCTGTTAGCATTAATTCCTTTATATAGCTTATACATCGTGGAAAGGCAAGTTATTAGTCAATAGTTTTTTGAAGATAGCTTGCAGGCTCACTCTTAAGGAGTGAGTATTGTTTTTCCTGTTGTTAACCAGGTCGGTGTCTGTTTGGGGTGTGCATATAAATAGTTCTTACTCAGAAATAAATCTTTGTGTAAAGATGTTAATAATTTTAGCCAAAAGTTAGGTCCTGCACCTGATTCATGGGTTTTCCAATTAGGAGCTTTTCTTACTTTTGTTTCAGTTTCGATGGCTGTTAGTTTACCTCATTTCATATCCTGTACATTTGAACTTCTTACTGTTTCTTTTACTTCTATTCATTCAGCATTTTTGTTATGTTTCAAAGGGTCTTCAAGATATTTCTCCAAAATGTCTGTTTATTCTTTTTGGTAGTATTTCTATTCCTTTTGCCTTGTTTCCTAATTCTCTATAAAACTTTTTTGGGTCATCGATGAATTGCTTATTTTGTACCTTCCCTTTATATTTATCTGCATATCTTCTAAGTTTTTCTGCCTGTGCTGATATCTTTAGCTTATTATTTGCAATAATGGGCAATAGATCAGGTCTGTTCTGATACATGTTGCTTTTATCACGTCTATCTTTCTAAGTATTTTTGTTGATCTGTTCCCTCTTCTGTACTCTTCTAACAGTGACACTTCTTGTCTTAATCGCTTTATAGTTTTCTTTATTTGATGCTACAGTGATGGCATTTGATTTCTTCCCTTCCTTTCCCTTATTGCCCTGTGTTTTTGTGGTAAGACTTTATCTGTTATTAATTTAGATGGACAGTAATAGATCCCATTTATTTATGTTATGTCACAAGAATTTCTGTTAATAGTCTTGATTACTGTGTTCATTTGTTTTATCAGTCATCTAACATTTGGGGTCTTATTGACTTTCTGTAATCTATTTCTTTCATTGATCATAATGTGTTTAGCCATCAAAATTTCTATTAAATTAAGCATGTCTTCCCTTAGACCATTTCTTCTAAACTAAGGCCACATTCCTTGTTTTCTATTTCCTGCAGGCACTCTTCAGAAAGTTCCAGAACATCTTCCTGTGACATATTCTCTTCAGCTGCATCCGGTGTTATCTATTTCTCTTTCATATAGGAACTCATTATCATATCACTCCACAACATTGCCTGTGTCAGAGTTGCCACTGTTTCCTGCTCCTTCCCTTGCTGTGCAACTCCAGCTGAACTTTTGTACTGGTTTCCTCCAGAAGGCTCTAGAGTATCTTCATGTGGCAAGTAATCATATGTTTCCCGCTCCACCTGTTCCTCCTTAATTTGGAGAATCATTGTTCCATCATGCTGTGACATTACCAGAGTTGGATTTTCAACACTAAATCCTTTAATTCACAAGTAATCCATAACTTCAGTTTCTATTTCTTTAACTTCTCCCTTTCTAATCATATTTTCTACTTTATCCCTTTTTCTTATTTTTTTGTACTGTGAAATTTTCCATATATAGGTGCCTTAGCCTGTATTTCTCTTCAAATATTTTTGGAGCTGTTTTTTGTATTGATTAGTTTGTCTTTTTTCCTTTGTATAAATATTGCACCATATCAGATCTCTCGTTCTTTCCCAAGTCCATATTTCTTTTCTTTGTACCTTTCAAAAGTCTCTAGGATTTGTTCTTTATACTTTTGCACTTCATGAGCCACTTTTTTTCCAAACATCCTAAAGTTTCTTAGTCTATATAATGTTTTTCATGGATCTCTTGTATTAATGACCACAAATTTGCATTTGAAGCTTTGACAGTTTTTCTTGCGCAAGTATTTTTCTTTCCTCTACTTTCTCTCTTAATCTTTTTAAATATCTTATATTTAAAAAATGAGTGAGAAGGTCACACAGAAAAAACAATCAGTAAAAACTAAATATAAACTCCAGCCAAGCTGGAACTTCCAATGAGTGACCTCTCAAACCTCTTGAATCAGAGGCACATGGGATATATGCAAATGACCCTTATGAACACCAGATGTTTCAGCTAATTGGCGATTCTGAATGCCAATGACTTATTTCATCGTTTTAATGGACACTTTCAGGCCAATAAAGCAAACACCACTAGCTGTGGACATGAATATTTCGGTCTTGTTATGACCTCATCAGCACAGCACAAGCAGAGTGTTTGACTAAGCATAAGAAACACAGGGCTGTTATACCCAGCTGATGTCCATTATCATTAGGGTGGCTGCAAAATATCCCAAATAATAAACTAAAACAATTAGTGAGAAGGTCACACAGAAAAAACAATTAGTAAAACCTAAATGAATACTCCAGCCAAGCTGGAACTTCCAAAGAGTGACCTCTCAAACCTCTTGAATCAGAGGCACATGGGTTATATGCAAATGACCCTTATGAACACCAGGTGTTTCCGCTAATTGGCAATTTTGAATGCCCATGACGTGTTTTGTCGTTTTTAATGGACAATTTCAGGCCAATAAAGCCAAACCCCACTAGGTGTGGATATGCATATTTCGGCCTTGTTATGACCTCATCAGCACAGCACAAGCAGAGTGTTTGACTAAGCATAAGAAGCACATGGCTGTTATACCCACCTGATGTCCATTATCATTAGGGTGATTGCAAAATATCCCAGTTTACTAGAAAGGCTCACCCTGACTCTGCTACACTTTGCTGTGAGGGAAAGGTTATTTTATTTTTTATTTGTTGTATTTTGTATTACTTTATTGGCTTTTTTATTTTGAATACTGTGATTTGTTTTCTTTACCTTGTGTTTTACTTGTATTCTGCTTTTAACTGCATATTAAAACTTGAAAAGAGACCACAGCTCTGTCTCTTGTGAGTCAGGCAGAAATAATTTTTCCCACCCAGTTACTGTTGTGCTCTTAAACACCACTGTCTTTCTAGTTGCCTGCCCCTTATGTTAATTTGACCATATATCTCATTTCCTCTCTGATTTTACTGGCTTGTGTGAGTAAGCACAAAATTATCATTTTTGACATCACTCCCCTTCAACTACTTAAATTTATTGGCCATCCTACTGTATTCCATAGTACCAGAATACAAAAGTGACCACCTCCTTTCAATCTATCTTGCTGTTTTAAAAATACTGACTCTCCACTAAAACTTAACTTTTTAGACAGATAAAACTTAAGTTACCTACTTTCACATCTAATTCCTCTAGTGCATACTGCAGTGTTTAGGATAAACCATTTTTCATCGTACCTTTAAGCATCTATTGCAAGACCACCACTTATTGGAGAGGCCACATTCTGCCTCTCAGTAGTCATCTTGGGATTAGTGCTTCTGTTTTCTCCTGGTGAGAGAAGGAGTGTGGTTACATTACTTCCTGGAGACTGCTGATCACCAGAAAGCTTAATAACTGCTTTATAGGTGACAGCTTGGAATCTGTGCTTATATTCTGATCCTGGTGAAAGTCGAAGCAGAATGCATTGATTCCTGACTCTTTCTAGTTGGAGTCCCTGTGACTAGCACTTGCTCTAAAACCTTCTGGAAAGCACTAGGAAGCCTTAAACTGATAAAAGCACTCAACTCTCCTTGTTAATAAGGAGAAATTAACCATGGGCACTAAACAGCCTATAACTGCAAAGTACCTTGTCAAGGTAAGGGAGAGAAAAAGCACCTAACCAGGCATGTCCAAGGGTCAGCTTCCGGTGATTTCTCCTGTCCACCTGGTGAATCTGGGCATACTGGGGCAATGCAGCAATTGCCTCATGTACACAGACAACCCTCTCCTCCTACCACCCAACACTACAACCTGTGAGACATGCACTTACATAGCCAAACTGGAAGTAAAGCTCTCTCCAGCCAAGATTGTGCTAGACAATCAGGAGGAGAAGGTTAACACCCACACTACACCTCAAGCAACACATAGTCCTTCAAAACCCTCACCACCAACATCCCCACATAGCAACACTAAACACACATATGCGGAGGCCCTTAACATTAACCTGCCCAAGCAACAAGGACATCTGAAGCTGAAATGCAAACAAACACCAATCACAACCAAAGTATCACATAGCTCACAACACCAGTGTGCCACCCAACAACAGCCCCTAAGGCAAGGCAACGTACCTGACACTTTAGTCATAGTTGACTCTATAGTCAGGCACACTGATGTCCCACTCACCAGGCTGAACAAGGAGAAAATTACAGTCAGCTGTCTGTCGAGTGCCAGGATCCGCCAGATAACGAATGCACTCAAGTCACTTCACAACAAGTACAAATATGACTCTGTCATTTTCCATGTTGGAGTGAAAGACTTGAGATGTACCTCCACGGACTACATGAAAAGAGACATGGAACAGCTCTCGGATCATGTGACCCAGGCAGGTATGACTCTAGCCCTGAGTAGCATCCTGCCTTCGCCCAGAATGATACCACAGTATAAGGGCAAAATGATTGGCTTCAACAAATGGCTAAGCTTCTGATGTCATTCAAAGGGGATCCAGTATCTATCTGCCTGGGACGTCATGACTGAAAAACCACGATGCTTTGCCAGAGATGGTCTGCACCTGTCTCCCCTGGGATTCAGGTTACTGCCTAAGGCTCTTGCCACCCCTATAGTGCCTTTTTAGGCAAGGCTCAAAGGACAAAACCACCAAAGTAACAGATACAAGTATGCAAAATCTGAAGGTAATGCTACTCAATGCTAGAAGTCTAAACCTCAAAATGCAGTCTCTCGAGGGACTCTTAAAAATGGAGAACATCGATATCTGTGCAGTAACTGAGACCTGGTTCAAGGCTCCAGAGAGCACCCCTGCAATACCAGGCTACAACTCTTAACACACTTTTCGGCCACCAAACCAGGACCGAGACACTAAAGGTGGAGGAGTGTCCATATTCACCAAGGATATTCACACCTCCAGGCTAGTTGCCCAACACAATGCATCCAAAATTCTCCAGGTGCAACTAACACTAGGTAAGACTACAATCCAAACTGTAGTTGCTACAGATCCCCCACCATGCCCCAAGATTCTCACTACACCATTCTAAACATACTAGAAAATATTAAGATACAACCAAACACCCTAATACTGGGTGATTTCAACTACCCTGCCATTAACTGGGTAAACTACTCGTATACCAACACCTTTGCCCAACAGTTCTTGGAATTCATAAATTCCAATGCCCTGGATCAACTAATCCATAGTCCCACCAGGGGCTCCAATATCCTGGACCTGGTCATTAAAAACATGGGAAATCGATGCTCCACACCAGTGGTCACCCCCTCATTGGTTAGGTCTAACCATAAGCTAATCACCTTTGACATCCACATCCCACCCCCACCCCCCAGTAAGGAAACATCCGTAAAAAACTTCTCCAAGTCCAACTTCATGCTACTCAAGTCAGAAGTGACAAACTTCATGACACCCATGCAGACGGGAACTGAAAGTTTGACTGCCAAATCCTACACTAAAGCACAGTACGATCACATCCACTCATGCATGAATCATGCCATCCCAAATAGAACCAAGACATTCTCCTCCAAAAAAAGGAAGCCAATCTGGTGGTCCCCTGTCATAAACAAACTATACAACAGAAGGAAGAAACTGTTTCAGAAAAGAAGAAAATCCCAGGATGCAAAAAACTCCCTTATCAGCCTCAGTAAGAAGCTGAGATCCCTCATAAAATCCTCCAAAGCTAGTTACGAAAATAAAATTGCCAAAAATTCCAAAGACAACCACAAGACAATCTATAGCTATGTCAAGAATCTAAATGGCAATGCTCTTTGGTCTGAGCTACAACAGAATGGAATTAAATATACTGATCCCAAGGACATTGCCAATATCCTGGCAGATTGATTCAGTGCCAACTTCACCCCCTCTCACCCCCTAAAGGGCCCATCTCAATACTGAAAGATTGACAAAGTCCAGTAATCACGGCCACACAGGTAAAAACTGCACTCTCCAAAGCTAAGAAAACAGCATCCATGGGACCAGACAACATCCCAGGCTGTGTAATACATGAACTATAAAATGAACTGGCACCTTACCTAAGTGTCATGTTTAATCATAGCCTCACCTCAGGCTTCATGCCCATTTTGTGGTGCACAGCTACAGTTATCCCACTCCACAAGGGGGATCCACCTTGGATCCTGGGAACTACCGTCCTATCAGTTTGACAACCCTGATCTGCAAGCTCATGGAACATATCATACAACTTATAAACAAAGACATCGACAACCTTCAAACACTGGACTCCACCCAGTTTGGGGTCGTGAAGGGCCAATCGTGTCTCCTGAACCTGACTGACTTCTTCGAATTAGTCTCCAGAGCCGTGGATGAGGGTATGGCTGTCCACACAGCCTATCTGGACCTCGCCAAGGACTTCGACACCATCCCCCACTCTGGAATCATAGATAAACTTACTAAGCTGAGCATAAATCCCTACGTCACCTGATGGGTTGCCAACTGGCTTACTGACAGAATTAACACTGCAAAAGTAACTGACTCCAAATCCAGCTCCAGACAAGTGACAAGTGGAGTACCTCAGGGTTCAGTCCTGGGACCACTCTTGTTTGGCATCTACTTCTCTGAAGTACAGGCCAACACTAAGGGACTCTGGCTAATAAAGTTCACAGATGACTGCAAACTGGGAGCCATTATTAAATCCCCAAATTATGTGGATAATCTACAAAAGGGCCTTACAGATACAGAAACAGATGCTTGGTGCCAGAGCCATGGGTTAAAGCTCAATACCAAGAAGTGTATAGTTATCCCCTTTGGGAAAAACCATGTACCCATGAATTACCACATAGGTGGCAGTACACTAAACACCAAAAGTGTGATAAGAGACTTAGGAACACAGGTGGACAGTGGTCTCACCTTCAATAACCACATCACCACAACAGTCAGGAAATCCTTCTATGTGGCACACTTCACCACTAAGGGCTTTTCATCCAGAAAAAAGGAGGTCATTGTCCCACTGTGCTCATCCCTCATTAGACCCATCATAGAGTACAATGCCCCATTTAGTATGTACCTCAGAAGACATCTGCAACAACTGGAAAGGCCGCAGAAACACCTCACTAAAAGAATCACAGGCCTAAAGCCGATGCCCAATGCTGACCTTCTAAAAAAACTCCAGCTATACTCTGTGGCATATCATCTCTTCAGAGGTGATCTTTGCATAACATACAAGACCATGTCAAACCCTGAGCTGTTGGACATGCTCCACTTAAAGAAATCCCAATCCCTCAGAGTCACACGCTCCAGGGATCTAAACCTTGTCATCACAATGAACAGAACATGCTGGAGGGATAGGTTCCTGACCCAGAGACTCCCCATACTCTGGAATAGACTGCCCATACATGTCAAGCAAAGCGTGTCTTTGGCCCACTTCAAAAGGAATCTTGGCAATTGGATGGGAGATAGGAAATTTACCCCAGGTATCATGTCAGTCACCCTGCTAGACAGGGGTCCAGGAAGTAAATATTGTGGGAAGAAATAGCCAGGGAATTCTTATGGCTAGGCTTGTACAGTCCCTAGGGCCGATAGCCTAGTACCAACCTATGAACCTATGAACCTAAATAACAAAATAAAACAATGAGTGAGGTCACACAGAAAATACAATCAGTAAAAACTAAATGAAAACTCCAGCCAAGCTGGAACTTCCAATGAGTGACTTCTCAAACCTCTTGAATCAGAGGCACATGGGATATATGCAAATGACCCTTATGAACACCAGGTGTTTCAGCTAATTGGCGCCAGTTAGCTGAAACACCTGGTGTTCATAAGCGTCATTTGCATATATCCCATGTGCCTCTGAATATCTTCTATTTGGAAATTCTGGGCTTCTTACATAATAGTAACAATACATAATTTCTTTCTTATCCTTAATAATTTAATCGTCTTTATGGTTCTTTTTTGGCCCGTCAGTTTCTGTGATTTTTGTGGACTACTACTTCCTTGTACAATGGGGGGGGGCATCCTCCCCCTGATTCTGTCCTAACCCCATTGTAGGAATGTTTCCATGTCTTGAGGATTCTACATTGTCATTTTTGCCAGTCCGGGTACCAGTGTGCATACCAGAACTGAGCACTTTTTTATCCTGGGACTAGTGCACCCAGCTGTCTTTTTTATTTTTAACCTACTTCTGTCCATGGTATATGTTATATAAAATACAGTCTATATGTGAATGTTATCTTGTTGAGATTTTGTAAAAACAGGGTCCACGTCATGAAAGAACTCACTAAGACTTGAGGATGAATTCAGTTCCAGCAATACTATTCTCCTTTGCTTGCTGATTTTATCATCTCTCCATTCAGACCCCTGTCATCTCTCCATTCAGATCTCCATTCAGACCCCTGTCATCTCTCCAGTTGAACCTGTATATGGTACTATATTACTGTCATGTTTGACAAGGAGATTGTTTTGTAAAGGAAGTGAGCTCCTCTATTCTGTCTTATAGAAAGAAAATGTTTTCTGTACTTAATCCAGTACTGTGCCAAGAAAGGTGACTGTTTACTGTCGAATAAGATATAGCTTCTAGTAGTTTATGGTGACATCCACAATCTGAGATAAATTTTTAGTCATAACTATTTGTTGCTACAACAGTGCCCAAGTGTAGGTCAGCAGTACACATCACCTTACTAAAAGAAGATGGTTATGTATTTTTTCTCAAATGATCCAGCACTGAATTTAAGCATTTTCTAAATACTCTTTGGGCTGTGGATAGACCAAATGGCAGAGGTGTAAACTCTGGAAACATACTGCGATCTGGAATCAAAATATTTATTTGTGTATATCCAAAGTTGCTGTAACATAATTTTGTTCTTAAAAGGGTATCACAAACTTTGGGTGTTAGCAACTTATATTTCTTTAATTTTATGTACCAATTCAAAAAGGAAATTTCTAAAAATGGTCTCCTCCTTTTGCCTATTCTGGGCACCAGAAACATCCTGCAGTAAAAGTACATTCCTTGAGGGCAGTATGGGACTCAATGTGTTGCCTTTTATAGTAAAAAATTATTTTAACAACACTGAAGCAATCTCTGCCAAAACATCAAAGATTTAAAGGGCTGAATGAGACAGAGGACAGTTTTCAAACTATGGAATAACATCTAGAAACCATTTGAAGAACCCATCTGTCTATGGTAATTTCTTGTCAACTTGTGCTGAAAAACTTTAACTTGGCTCCTTTGAGAATGGATGGGGATAAGGTAATTAGGAAATACAGACTGAAGTAATTATGCTTTTCTCTGTAAAGGAATAAGGGGATGAAGATGCACCCTGATGTTATTTACAGCATTTCTGCCATGCAATTGCTACTTATTATAAAAAGACATTTTACATGGAAAAATTGAACTGATTTTGAGTAGGTTTAATAAAGAGTGGCACACATGCAGCTCTAGATTTTCCTTTTATCTCTTAAATAAGTAAATTAATCTGTAAGCTTTCTAAAAGTGAATCTATAGCAAATGGATCATCCAGAAATTATGATTCTTTTTCTGGGTACATTTTAGTTCTCAGCCATGCATAATATCTACGACTTGTAGGTACGCTTTAATATATGCTCTGCAATTTCATGTACATTTTATGTCAACTTTTCCATCACTCTGGGAGAATCTGCAAATTTTCTTGCAAATGATGAAAGCAGCTCTGGTACATAATCACATGAAAAATATAGTTTATTGTCCTGATTAACAGATTAGAAGACATTAAAACTATTTTCCAAGTCATTTAACACTCTTCATTCCTTGCCAAAGGCTAAAGACGTATTGTTATGTAAAATGTTCTAGTCTGAGGATACTGAACCAGTCTGGCCTGTCCAATGCTGCCCTGTAGACCATGTCTGCTTTTTTAAGAGCTGATGTTCATGCATCAGTATGCTGTATATTTGTCTCTGATCAGTCCTTTACAGTACTGAATATAGGAGAAATGGTCTGTTTGGTGTCTTTCACTCAGAGCCATAGCTGCTCCCCAATCAGGCACCTCATAATACTAAGATGAGAATCTGGTGCTCCTCTCTTCTCACCTTAGGGGAAACACTAGTTCCTATGTCCTGCCCTCACATCTATGTGGAAAGCAAAAAAATACAGATCTGGCAATCACATCCCCTAACACCTTGTGCCCCCTTCACCCACTCCTTAAATATACTTCCACTTTAAGCCTTGTCATTTTGGAATACCTTTTCCTTGTTGAGGATGGATCCCTAGTAGGGCAATCAAAAACTTGCCTATTTAGTTAATACTCTCAACAAAGGTAATGTCTTCAGCAACTGACCCAGAAATCCTGAAAGAGATATAGTCATAGCCCTTATCTAGACCCAATGGGGAATGAATACATGGCATGTAAAATTCTTCCTTTTCATTAGCTGAAGAAGACACAACCTCTAGACAAGAAAAGCCTTTATGCTGACTTTGATTTCAAAAAATGTCTTTATTATAATGTAAAAATATACAGTTAGGTATGACATGCATTTGCAACAGAAAACATAGCGAGCGATTAATGGTTTCAAAGCAGTACTAACACTACTGAAGTGAGAACCATGCAGCATGTCGCAGCAATAGCTATGTTAGCAGGAAATCAGCACTTGCTTATGCAGGCAGATGGAAGAGCTATGGAAAAAAATAGCCAGACCCACCCAGCTGCACTGGTAGGTAAACTGAGCTGTTATGATTTACTAAAACTGTGTTTCTTTCCCCACAGTCAAATCTATTTTCAGTTGTCCTCTGATCTACTTCAAGAGAGACAGAGAGAAAACACTGCAGTGCTAAGTTTCCATTTGTACAACAATGGCATTTTCCCGCAATGGGATTTTTTTATTGCACTTAAATGACAGAGAATGTAATCATCTTAAACGATTTGTTGTCAGATACAAAGCCTGTTTATAAATTATTAGGGCTTAACAGAGAGGATAGAGTTAGTTCCTCCATATTTGTCCAGGTGCTACATCACAGTGGTACTGTTTCTGGTAACTTGGAGAAGGCTTAGTTTCAGTATGGACTGAAAGAACATCAGTGCTAAGCGAACAGCTAGCTTTCTTCAAAAGAAACAAAAGTTATGTACCTACCGTAACAACAAATCTGGATAAGCAGAACCATTAACAGTAACAGCAGGACTATTAAAACAGGTGATAGCAAATCAGCTTCTAAAGCTTTCCCAGGCTAATAGCCCCTTCATTTTAAGAACTTCTCAGTATCTCATTTACCATACTGAAAGAAACAGTCACATCATTAAAGTGTATCAAGGCTACTTTTGTATCTTGTAGGTTTTTTTTCCAGGAAAACTCCTGTAAATTATCTGTTTTACACTTGAGTTTCCTCATTGGTACCTGATCACTATTTATGTCACGTTTGGCTAACTATATCTATATCTCTCTCTATATGCATATATATATGTGTATATATATATATATATATATATATATATATATATATATATATATATATATATATATATATATATTTGTTAAATTTCCTGTAAAAAAAAAAACTCCTTTCTCTGTTCTCCCAAGGCCTAGGTGCTTCAAAATCTTTCTCCTAGTGACTTTATTTCCATTATTAATGTTTGCTCCTACTTGTGGAACTTTACACTAGTACCGTTTACTCTGTTGTTCAAGCAAAATAGTACTGTACTTTGCATTTGTTTCACTTGCCTTTTTGGTAAAATAAAAAAAAACACTTATTGGTCTGAATTTGTTTGTTCTTGTTATGTTAAATTTACTACTGTTACTGTTCACATTTTTTGTTGAAAGCTGTGTTTTCCTTTGCACTGGTATTTCAATGCATTAGGAGATGGTCAAATTGGAAACAAATTAAAAAAAAAAAAATTATTGTGATAACAAGCTTAGCCGCAGGATAAATGCATGAAATGCTTGCATTGCCTGAGAGATGACTATAATACTGCCTTCTGTGGGATTTGCAGGTGTTTTTCCCCCAAATCACCTCAAACACTACGAGGGATAGAAAGACAAAAGTACACTTTCTTGCACCAATTCTCCCCTTGATTATTAAACTTCCCTCCCGCTGTTCAGTAGGCCCATTCATTACCTCTAGAGTGACAGTCTTCAGTCCATTCATTGCCCTGAAAGTGACAGGTGAGTTAGGCATAAGTAGCGTTGTTGTCTGTGTGGGTTCAAGGTTTTTCCTTAAGGCCTTAGCATACACTGAGCATGCCCAAAGTGTCAAAGAGGATGTCATGCAATGGTCTGTTAAGGTGCATGTATCTGCATCCACATGTACATAATCAAGAGCCCTGTCCCTCTTGAAGACAGCACCTTCGTGTGAAACCTAGTTTCCATCAGGGATTCCACCACATAAGCATACCCCAGGGAGACATGAGATGCTTAGCTGCATCATTCCTCTCCTCCCCTGTGCCAGCTCCTATAGGTGTGGTGCCCAAGCTGCTAATCAAACAAGGATCACCTAGGTCATAATTATGGACTGTTCCTCTACACCAACAGAGTTGGCATAAAATTACAGTATTTTTGATGCAAAAATGCTTGTCTGCTGAGGCTGTCAACCTTAACAGTGGAGGTGAGTCTGTCAGCTTTGACAGTAGAGCCTAACTCTGAGATCATAACCATATCTAAACAGTCTTGGATCTTTCTATCTAGGGCATCAACCTAGAAAATCAAAACTGTCTCTGAGGTAATGACTGTGCTACTAAGAATGGTTTTAGATAAATCACCAGCTAAACTGGTTAAATAACTGAGCCTAACCTCTCTGTCTTCTGTTACAGATAAGGAAGTTTATAGGATTATAACCCTGAGACTGACTTTGGCAATTTCTCATTTTGCTCACCTACTACAGGTACACTGTAAGAAGCCTTTGCAAAGGCTCCTCAAAATAATCTGCTCCCTCTTCACCCCTCCATCAAATTTTCAGGTGGGGGTAGAGAGAGAGAGAGAGAGAAGAGTGGGTGAGAGAAAGAGAAATAATTTTTTCAGCCATTTTATTTTCTGGAAGGGTATCGTGGTTTTTCTCTCCAGCTCATTTCTTGATGGTGTCAATCCCAATAAGGCTAAAGTCAACCCATGAGGTGCTGATGTTGACATCATGGAAATGGTGATGTCAACTGTGGTCTCTGCTGCTGAGCTACACCTACAACTTTGATGTCAGTCATGGAACTGGTGCTAACAATCTCCTCAGTGTTGATGATGCCAATGTAAATGGGTTTATTGCCTGAGACAGTGAGGCTTGACCCCTTAGTATTAAACTCATTGTCAATATCTTTGTTGGAGGGTTTGACTTTCGGCAACTGATGCCATTGCCCTTTGTGCCAAATCTTTCTGCAATGCTGGAGCCACCATTGCCTTTGCTGCATGTCCCGCTCTCAGCACCTGCTCTGCCCATGATGTCAGCCTTGAGTCAACACACAGACAGAATTTAATACAAGTCTTTAGCAGTCCTTCTTTTCAGTCAGGAGGAAAGAGGGTTTTGAGGTGTAATCCACAATTTCACTGCAATACCTGTGCATTGATGGGCTTTTCCATTTTCATTAGACAGTTCACTTTCACAGGCAGGAAACATAGGTGCAAGAGTAAGCATATTGACTCATTTGTTCAGTCTTTCACTTCAGGTGTAGATAACAAAAATGTGCAGATTCCCTCCCATTCCCGAAGATTACCCAAGTTTGGGAAGATTTTAAAAATGATGAGACAGAGACTGGGGTTGGGAAATGGCTCCAGTGTCCTTTTTGAAGATGACACTCCAGGGGACTTTCTGGACTCCTCAACCATCTCCGTGGGTGGTCCCACCTATTGATAAAATGGCAAAGTAGGCCACATCTGCAGCAATGGACACCCTTGATGCTGTTGCTCCTGTATTATGTAGGTAGAACAGAGATGCTGGTTTTGGAGACAACTACTTACTGATCTGTGGCAGTGGATCTAAAAAACTCCTACACCCCAAAGTCTAACTATTCATTCCTCTGATTATAAGTAAAGAGCTATGGATAGATTCAGGAAATGGGTTTGTAATTCATAACCTTTATCAATGGGGGCTGTAAGCTGCATGTCTAATGTGATAAGTTTCAAGCAGGAAGTATTGGACCAGACAGAACATACCCTGGACCAGTTGCCACATGGATATCTGAAGCAGAAATTACAATTACAGCTGGCAACTATATCTGCTATTCTGAACTTCAGTATGAGGCAAGCATATAACTTGGTTAAGAGTTTGGCCAGAATAGTTACATGCTAGCATATCTGGATCTAGTTCATAGTTTCCTAGGTTTTTATTCAGTGTTACTGGCTACAGGCCTTTCAAAAACAGTTATCTGGGCCACTTCTTTAATGACTCAAATTGGTTGAGAGTCTAGTAGTGGAAGGTAATCTATTCCAAATTTCTGGATAAAAATAGTAGCATAGTTAGCCATCCCAGAGGAATGACGCTTGGGGATAACAACACTGATGTGTCTTTGTTTCAATATCAAAGCATTATTACATATGGTTAAGTTAAGCATTGACTGTAAAAGATCATCACTGAATGCTTTAAATGCTAATATTGCTTTCCCTCTAAAATATCTATAATGGAATGAGTACAAATTTAATTTCTTACATCTCCCAGTGTAATCCAAATCTCTAACACATGGAATATGCTTGATAAACTGGCATTGTACAGACCCAGCCAGTGCAACTGTCTGTTTGCATAAATGCAAAAGGTGTCATTGTACTCAAAGAGCATGTGTGAGACACATAAAATTGGACCAGATGACATTCATCCCTTAGAAATAAAGATTTTAGCATAATAAATAGACAAAGCATAGTCTTACTGTTGAGAGAGATAACATGCTGATCAAAGGCAAGCTTTATTGACAGAAATACCTAAATATTTAAATTCCTTTACTTCCAATGCTGTATTATTCATAAATATTGATGGTAAAGGATGAATTTGTCCAAAAAAATGAATTTTATATTTGTCAAAACTAAAAATACCATATTCATTAACTCACTTACTGAAGTTAGTTAATACTTTATTCATGCTACTTAAATTGTCACTGGATTGTACTAAACTCCTAGCTTGCAATTATCATCATATCTATTCATATAAAATGATTGATTTAATACAGCTGTAGAAAAAAATAAGTTAAACAAAAGTGGTCCCAACATTGATTCTTGAAGTACACCATGAAGTACAGGCAGATAGAATAAGACCTCTTGATAGAAACATATTGGGAGTGACCAGTAAGCCATGCCAGTATCCAGTTACTGAAGAATGGATTAAGTCTAAACTTCAACATTAATTTTAAAATAGAAGAATGAGGTAAGCTGTCAAAAGCTTTGGTATGATCCAGTAAACGACTCCAGCATTTAGTCCAAGATTCATGGGAATATTAAATTCTTAATAAAAACTCTATTAAATTCTTCAAAGTTGACTTACTGGCAGAAAAGCCATGCTGCCAAATGTCAAATAGGGTACATCTTATGGCAGGGTCAAAGTTTTAGTCATACATCTCTAAAAGCATTTACATGGTAGTGAGGTAAGACTAATCGGTCTGTTGTTATTAATGTCAAATTTATTATCCTTTTTCAAAACTGGCATAATAATAGATCTTTTACACTTACAAGGAACAAAACCTTTCCTCAATAAACCATTAAAGAAACTATTTTACACACTGACCAGCCCAGATGAGATGTTACCAGTTAAAACACCCAGAATTTTATCAGACCCTATTGAGGTCTTATTATAGTATGGCAAGCTGCATTGTGGGTGAAGATAGGGATTGGAAAGGTAGATTTGTCACTACAAGAAGCATACAGTGTATTAAGAAAATGAGAATTAAAACAGTGCAGCTATTTGATTTGGATCAGTAATAGATCTAACTTGATAATTAATCATGTAAATGTGACTGCTGCTATTTAAACAACAGTTAAAATATTTACATCATCTCAGTTAACATGATTTCATAAAGACTTTTTTTCATAATGCAGTATATATTTGAATTTCTTACTGATTTTATTTAATTTTCTATTATTTCTTGAGGTAGGATGTTTTTTGTAGTGCCAAAACATCCAAATTTTCCTGAAAAGTTTAATTAAGTTAATTTTCCACCAAAAAGGAAATTTGATTTTCTTGATTATCTTGTTGTCAGCCTCAAAAGCTTCAGAAAAGGCTTCAGTCAATATTTTTTTCAAGTGTAAAGAACTAGTGTGAGGTTTTCAAAGTGACACATTATTTCAATTAGCTGAAGAAATAGCTTGTTTTTGTTAATCAAAATTAATAAGCATAAATTCAAACTTCTTAAAAGCACTTGATTTCATAACTGAAGTTAACATTATTTCAAAAGATAAAGCACAATGGTCAGAATCCCCCAATGGTGGTAAATATTTAATGTTATGAATTAAGTAACTGTAGTTAGTTGCAATAATGTCCAAAATGTTATTCTCCCTAGAAGGCTCAGTGACCAATTGCTTCAATCCATACAGTAACAAAATATTAATGACTGTGGATTGTCTTCTATACTTAGAAGTAGAAGCTGTCCAGTCAATATAGGGATAATTTAGATCATCATAATAAAACGTGACATAATGTTTTAAGGAATAATAATCATCATGTGTTGCACTGTCTAATGATGGGGATCTGTACATAAGTATTAATCTAATATTGTTATCAAATGTACATGTATCCTTGAGATCCACAGTAACGGTTTCTTATTTAGAACAGTAAGTTCTAAAACTATAGAATCTTAAATTAACAATATTCCTCCTTATTCCTATTGTCCTGCAGACATTCATATTTTGTGAATGCTAGCTGTATCAGGGACAAAGAATCCCAGACTTCAGTAATAGCAATAACTGATCAATTCTCATTATAAATTACTCCAAGTAATTCATGAATTTTGTTAGCCATACCACAAGCATTGCAGAGACAGAAACGCAAAGAAGAATTAAGTCGTTCATTGTTACGTATTGCAGTTTTTGCTTTGGTGATGGGTCTAAAATGGCTGGATGGTAGTTTTTACCGTGTATCCTACATTTTAGCTCCTAAAAATCTACTGTGTAAAAGTTCCTTAAAGAGTAATCTACAGTCTGACATAAATTCTTCACAGAATGTCATTAGTTCAACCCTGTTAGCAGTACAGACTTGACTTAACCATATGTTCATTTAAATGTTTTGGTATGGCAGTAGTCATTCCATATGAAAGATGGCAAGATCTCATTAAATATAATATGTACTTTTTCCATAATTTCTAGTATTAAGTTGTTCAAGTATAATTTCTAGAATTAAGTTCTTCAAGTACCACAACAAAGGACAATGTAAGTGGCATTTTCAAAAAAAATCCTTCTGCAGGAATTCTAGGACATCAGATAATCTGAGTCCTGGCACTGAAGATACTGTGACCCTAAAGTTATCTAAGTCACTAAACATTCCTCAGATGGGCATAAATATAGAATCAGATAGTAAGAGAATATTATCACCTGTAGGGCCTTTGATTCACTGAAATTAAGTCTTGTGTTTCTGCAAAGTCATTTACTTCAGTGTGAGTATCAGATGATTAAAGAACAATCTTTAATTGTTTGCTCCACTGTTAAAGAATTAAAAAAACATCTTGGGACACATTAACTTTTCCTCCCAATGCCCGTCTTTTAACTTTCTTATCATGACAGTCACACTAGTGAATCTCTTTCTCCTGTTAATTTTGTGTCTATTACTTTAGAGTATGTAACCTTAGAAAAAGGACTTGAAGCCATAATATAAGTGTCATATCAATCAATGATTTATCCAGCAAACTATCAGTAACAGTGCCATTTCACTGACTGTAGGATGATTATGAAAACCATGTGTTTTGCTATCATTACTTTATTACCAAGGATGACTTTGAAATATAATGCAGAGATAGTTTTAGTAGTTACATTTAAAGCTTTTTCTTAATGAACAGTGGCTATTACAATGCTTATATCAATAGAACTATTACAAATCTCGGAGGTCACAAGACATGAATTAAGTGAATTATAGCCAATGATAATCACTTGTGAGTTCTACTTCAGCAACATTAGTTATGGATATGATCTTGACACTCTATATCAAGTTTTATTTTCTTCCTTCTAGCACTTTTAGTGCTATTAACTTCCTTTCTTTTTTCTCTTTTTGTAAACAACCTAGCTAGTATTATTTGGCTGTCCAATGGATAATATGGCTACTTCATTAGAAGATGGGAATACAGGTTTAAGGGCTAAATCTTCACTTCTTTTAGTTACCTTTCTTTTATTTTTATTTGAGCAATGACCATTTCTTACCAGATTTGTCTTGTATTTTAGGCGGTAACATTACATCCATGACAGATTGTAAAGTTATAGAGTTAGAAAACAATGCACAGGTATCAACAGAAGTTTGAGATAATACTGGAGTTTCCTCTATCCAAGATTCTATAAAGGACGTTAGAGTTTGAAATGATGTGACATAAATAGTTACAATTATTCTGTAAATGAAATGTCTTACTTTTTATGATGCCACAAAGTAGCCCCAGTTTTGCATAATTATGACATTTAGAAATGTAAACATCATTACATACTTTAATAAAAACATTGCATGTTGAACAATGAGCCCAAAATTTATAATTAAGAAGATCTCCCAAGGCATAACTAATAAGTGTTTCCATTGTGCAGTGAACACTAAGAAATTCAGTAAAAAGTAATAATTATACAAGCTAAGCCAAAAGGAAAATGAAAGAAAACAGAATCTCCAGCATACACTTATCAGATGTATCCTTATCCTAACCACTTCACAGATATTTGCAGCTCTACAGCAATGTGTAAATAATATCTAAGTAACAAGTTTGGAAAATAAATAAATCAGTTTCTCATAAAATAATAACAGAATCTCTAAGTACTCCTCACACTGCAGTTAATTAGAAGTACAAGTTGGAATGCCCAGTTAAACAAATTAAGTTCAAAGACTCTTTATCACTTATGCCTACACCATACTTTTTAAACTAAAATTATTAAAACAGTCACACAAACCATTTGCTAAACTAAAAAATGTTAAAAGTGTGTGCTCCAGGTGTAAGAGTTTCAGTGACTAGTTGATAATATAAATAGTCAACAACAAACAGTAAAACGATACAAGTCAGAGTTGGGGTACTGTGCAGAGCAACAGAAAGCTTAACTTATAGCACATTTAGTAGAGTTGTTAATTACTATATAATACACAAAGTCTCCTATAGTGTGATTTATGCAGTGACAAAAATAACAAATAACAAATCTGTCTCAGTTACATAAAGCAGTAACTTTATCACTGCTCACTGCCCCAATGTCTAATGTGCCTAACATGCAAAGACACAAAAACGTGTAGATCAGATCTCTTGTATAATAGCAATGCAGGAAGTACAGAAAAGCAAAGTCTCCTGTGTCCTTAAAAGCAGAAGTGTGGCTTGTTCGACTAGCGCCCCACTCCTGCAGCTCTTGAAGTGAAAGCAAAAATCAGTTAGTTCTGTCCATGCCCTCACCTTTTCTCTTCCTTTAAAATGCAAAAAAAAATGGCTGTTCCTTCTACTAGCACAACAACCAGGTGGCCAGATGCATGACACGCCCCCTCTTGTCCCAGCCATTCAGGTCCTATTTCTGTGCCCTATCCCCAACCCTTCTTCATCTTATTTTAATTAAAAAAAAATATTTTTCAATTGTAGTTAACTGTATGCAGCAAACAGTTGTTAGAGTTTATACTCTGTCTGCACAGAGTGCTACGGTACTCGTGTTTTAATTAAAAAATATATTTTTAATCTGTAGCAAACTGCTTGCTACAAATGTAGCAAATGCTTGCTGCAGTTTATACCCTGCCTGTACACAGCACTACAGTGCTCAGGTTTTAGACCACACATGGCGCACTACAGTGCTCTGGTTTAACTGCAAATGCAATGCCAGCTTTTAAAAGTCAGTATTGCATTAAAGAGAGCTTGGGATCAGGTGACGGCTGATAGTGCCCCCCCCAACACTTTGCAACGGAACAGATTCCCCCCCTCACCTCTCCCCCAGCTATGCTACTGCTTAAAAGCACAGTCAGGAAACAAGAATAAAGGAAACATAAAGCTCAGATATTAATTAAGAGCTGCTCCTGTCACAACTGCTGCCACAACTTAGAAAATATAAAACAAAGTCTGCCTGTACAGTAGATATCTTATGTAGGAGCAAGGGAAGAAGAAAAGCCTATTGTGTCCTTAAGATGACAGCCAGGAAGCAAGACAAAAGGAAAAAGAAAGATTAAATATTAAGAGAGGCTGCTGTGATAAGCTTTGTAGGCAAGAAGCCAAAAAAGGGACTGCTAACTATTCAAGTCATTGCCAAGACCCAGAGGAACCACTTGCCTCAAATGAGACTCATCAGATACTAATGACAATGGGGATGGGAAATGCCAACTTTACAGGAAATGATGGGGCAATGGAAATTTCTGAGTGACCAGCACTGGTTCTGTATTGAACCTTCATTGTAAGACTGACCTCAGTCAGCAGAACAATAGATGTGGACCGGCACATTAACTATTTTTGTAATATTCTTCAGAAAATTTCTGAAGGTTAAAGGCTCAGATAGGTTTCCTGTAAAGGCAGTGGGGCATGCTACAATACTGCAAGCTAGAACACAATGAGAAGTTTACGTGATAGCTCTTACAAGGGCAAAAATGAGTACACTTTGTGGGAATGAATATGGGTGGCTGCAGTGGTGCAGCAGTTAGCGTTGCCACCTCACAGCAAGAGGATCTCTGGTTTTATTCTTGGCTGGAGTGCCTTCTGTGTGGAGTCTGCATGTTCTACCTGCAGTCAGTAGGTTTCCTTTGGGTGCTCCTCTTTCCTCCACATCCCAAAGACATGCTGCAGGCGGAATGAACACTCTAAATTGGCCTTAGGTGTGAGTGCCTTCTGTGGAAGGTTGGGCACCAGGCTGGCAACTTGACACCATAAAACTCTACTGGCAATTGTTCTGTGGACAGTTGTTCCACTGTGGTGACCCCTAATTGGAAAAGCTGAAAGGAGAAGAAGACTTCCTTCGAATGAATAGTCATTACCTTCAAAGTTACTATCAGTGACCTTTCTACAGATCTATTCACCACTATTATTTCTAGTGGAAGAAACTGATTTTTCTTTTCCTCTGTTATTTTTTTTTTGTAACCCTTTCTATCAAAAGCATTTCAAAGTAATTCTTCAGAGGATACAGAAGCTGACTTGCTCTGTTTCCTGTCTTTTTTTAATTTATCTTAGCTCACTTTTTTAAAACATTTTTGAAAGTGCATTCCTTGTCTGTCTGTATATTCCTTAGCTTTTAATTTCTTTTTACAAAAATACAGTATTTAAGCATTTTAATGAATCTTAATGTTAATACTCGAAAGTGAGACTGAGCACACTGTTTATGATGCACAGTTTCATGTCTTGTCTCAAGACAAAAGACAAACCGCAGGCAAAAGTCTTTGGGAACTATCCGCCTACATCATCCACATTTATTTACAGACATTATGGGGTATGATAAACACACTACAAAATAAAAGTTTGTTGTTATTGTTGTTTCGTCATTTAGTTGAATCCCACTCTTTATGTCTTTAAAAACTGTATCACATTAGGCCTATCTGTTAAGAACTACTGCTTTAAGTACTTTTAAACTCATATTCATTACTTCATTAATGTTGTCCATCTACCTTAGCCTCTGCCTCCTCTTTTATTTTACCTTTGATCTATCTCCACATAGGAGTCTTCTCTAGTGAATCCTGTCTTCACATTATATGGCTGAAGTATATGAGTTTTATTTTTACTATCAGGCCTTGTAGTGAATTGCCTGGATTTATTTCCTTAAGAATTGACTAATTCAATCTTCTTGCGATTCAAGGAATTCCCAAAAGATTTCTCTGAGATTACAATTCAAAAGCATCAAATCTTGACACAAAGCCTTACTTATAGTCCAACTCTCACAGCTGTATGTTATACTGTGGAAAATTAAAAATTATGTTCTTACCATAACTTGGCATCTGTGTTGTCCATTTTCATTCTTCCTCACTGATGGGCTACATATCCAACCCTCGGGTCGGATTTGGTCGCATTTTTCAGACTTGGATATGAATCTTGAGCTCTTCCCTCTACTCATAATGCTCTACACCATTCCCAACTCCTCGGATCGAGTTTGCTGCCTTACTGCCACTGAATAATAGAAACAGGACAGACAGAAGAAGGACTGAGGTTCAAACCTGGAATATGTGTGTTCCAAAATCTTCCAAAGATTCTTCTAGGTGTGACAAGGCCAGGGGATGGCTAGAAAAGAAGGTGAGGAAAAATGAAAATGAACAACACGGATGCTAAGTTATGGTAATAATATAACTTTTAAATCTGATGTTGTCCTTTTCATTCTTCCTTACTGATGGGTCAGAGTCCCCAGCTATGTGATTCTTACAGGTTCGCAGGTTCATACGTGTTTACTAGGCTAACAACCACAATGGCCTTTTTAAGCCTAGCCATGCATCCCAAATCTCTGACAAGTTCTGATACCCTTGATAAGTGTAAGCAGGGGCTTGGGAGATAAAACATTTACAAGCTAGGGCCTGGAAGATGAACCATTTACATATTGCCTGTGTCCATTAGAGACACAGGTGCCAAACCAGGGATGAATTTCTGGTTTCCCATCCAATTGTCCAAGTTGCACTTGAATTGAGCTAGGGAGGAACTGTGCTTCACATAGATGGGGAGCCTGTTCCAGAGACAGCGTAATCTCTAGGATACATACCTGTCTCTCCAGCAGGTCCTGTTTATATTACAGGAAAGGTTCAAGTCCTTAGAACAGGTAATTCTGGTGCTGTTGGTTTTGCAGATATGCAGGAGGTCCATCAGAGTGGGGACTGACAATGCCCTGTATGTCAGGCACAAATCTTCCCTCAAAAGCCTGGAAGAGACAGAATACAGCTACAGAGCCTTGAGGTGGTCTGCATAGGACATTTTACTTAAGCCCTGTATTCTTTTAGTGTGGAACCTCTGTGGACATTCCAAATGTTGGATATGCCTGGTTAGATAAATACCAAAGGGAGCATTGAAGTCAATGATAGGTCTGATGAATCCCGAATACAGTGGAACAATTACTTCCTTGGACTTGGATGCCATACCTTTGTTTATAAGTTGCGCAACACAGAATGTTTTCCTCACTACTGTAGACACGTGATGGTCAAAGGCTAGATTACTATCTATGTCTGTCCATAAGTCCCTGACTACTGGGTCAACTCTAAGGGGTGTGCTGTTAATATGATAGTTACCAGGGGTGGATGACTTCCTGAAGGATACTGTTAATTTCTTGACATTTAGTTTTAGTCCATGGCTCTTGACACCAGTTGTTTGTCTGTGTCAGTCCCTCCTGGAGAACATTTATGTCAGTGTGGGATTAAATGACAGCTCTTAATTTGCAATCATCTGCAAATTTAGTCAGCCAGATACCACTAACATTGGCCTTGACTTCAGGGAAATAAATGCCAAAAAGAAGAAGTCCATGGACTGATCCATGAGGGACTCCACTTGTGACTGGCCTCTTTGTAGAGGTGGACTCCCCAATTCTAACTTCTTGGGTCCTGTCTGTGAGCCAGTTGGCTATCCACGGGGTGACATACAAGTTTGTACCAAACTTCATAAGTTAGTCGACAATACCTGAGTGAGGTATTGTGTCAAATACCTTGGCCAAGTTAAGGTAGGCAGTGTGAACCATTTTACCCTCATCCATTGTTTTGCTGACCTTCTCAAAGAAGTCCATCAGGCTGAGTGCGCATGCTCTGCCTCTGACAAACTGAAACTGGGTTGGGTCCAGTGTCTGAAGGTTTACTATACCACTACTGATCATTTCCATTATAATTCTTTCCATGGCTTTACATATAAGACTAGTGGACTTATGGGTCTGTAGTTTCCAGAGTCTGTAGATGGCCCACCTTTGTGCAGAGGAATGACTGTTGCTGTTCTCCATTTATGATGCATGACACCTGTATGGAGGCTATAGTTAAATAGCAATTCCAGAGGCCCTGATAGGTCATGTTTCATGGTATTTAGAAGGCATCCTGGAATATTGTCTGGGCCCATTGATGCAGTGAGCATTAAGGACCTGTTCCCTAGTGATAGCAGGGGGAGTTACATTTTGTGGTATTTCCTGAGGGAAGACTGAGTGGGAGAGAGGGGTAAAGTTGGAGCTAAATTTATCGGCCAGTAGATTTGCTATATTTTGTGGCTCAGTATAGGTGGCTCCATTTACAATGAGCTCTGCACACAGTTGTGTATTGCCTTTGTGGTTGCTGACATAGCTAAAGAATGCCTTGTGGTCATCTTTGGCCTGGGAGGCCAAATTCACCTCAAATTTGCCTTTGGTAGACTTTATTTGTCCTCTGAGATGTTTGTTTACTTTGATGAGAGTGCTTTTATCCTTTTGGGTGCTGGCCCTCAAGGAAGGATATGCTGGAGAACTGTTGAGCCAAAGGAAGCCTTGCTTTTGGAGACAATGCCCAGTCTGTAATGTGCAACAAAGGTATGATTCTTCGACCAAGTGGCTGCATCGCAGAGATCATTGATTGATATTCTAGAGGGAAAAAACAGGTGATGTAGTCATAGATGTGGTGGAGTGAGCTCTGTGAGGATGAGGCAATTCCAGTCCTTTTTGGGAGTAAATCAGTGAAATACAATTAGTGATCCATTTGGCCAGGGTAATTTTTGAAATTGCTTGACCTAGGTGTTTGGGGGAGAAGGACACAAATAGCTGGTCAGATTTCCTGTACTGTTTCTTTCTGTGAAGATAGAAATGCAGTTGTCTATGAACGTCAAGAAAGTGCAGCATATATTCATCCTTATTAGTAAAGTTTGGAAATAAAACTGGCAAATGTATGGACTGATTAATGTTCATCTCTGTGGCCACTTTAGGCATAAAGGTAGGGTTGGTTCAAAGAGACACCCTATCTTTATGAAAAATAAGTTAAGGAGGCCTAACTGATAATGCCTGAAGCTCAGAAATTCTTTTTACTGAAGTGACATCCACTAAAAGAATTGTTTTCCAGGAAAAAAATTCATCTCACATTTGTTTGCTGGTTCAAAGGGTTTCTGAGATATCCCCTGATGGACCACTGTAAGGTCAAAAGGTGGAGAGGGATCTTTTATGGGTGGTCTAAGGAGAAAGATTCCCTTCATAAAAGCCTTACATAACCTGGAAGTTGACAGAGAAAGGGATTTGTTTCCAGCATGAAAATTGGATATGGCTGCTAGCTGGAATTTAATGGTAGAAAAATGTGCCCCCTTTTTAAAAAAAGAGTAATGAGGAACATGAGGATGGCTGACAAAGGTGCTGAAAAGGGATCAATATTCTCTTTGGAAGCCCATATAGAGAATTTTTTCCATTTACTTCTGTAAGCTTTCTTAGTGGAGGCCTTCTGGGAGGCCAAAATAATGTCACAGACTGAGGATGTGAGACTGGACCATCTTAGTATCACTGAAAGTGGAGAAATCATGCGGTCAGCTTGAGGGTGTGGAGATTGGGATGCTGGCATTCTGAGGGGTGAGATAGGAGGTCCTGACTGGGCTCCAGTATTCATGGAGGATATCTGAGGATAGACCAGAGGAATGCGAACAGTACTTGACGAGGTCAGAAGGGAGCAATGAGTATGACTGAGTTCTTCAGCCTGCCTGTTCTCTGTAGAAACTTTGGGATCAATGGAAGAGGGGGATAAGCACAGAGGAGACCCGGGGGCCAATCGTGAATCCCAAGGGGGGATCAGAGTGAAATACCTGCTGCACTTGTTGTTGATGGGAGAGGCAAAGAGGTCACATCAAGGCTGACCCCAATGGCTGAAAAAAGCCACTAATATGCCGCTATTGAGATTTGAGCAGAAAGCCAAGCAGGGAGTGGACAGGAGCGCGATGGGGAGGAGTGACGAAAGTGAGTCAAATTATGATCCCGCGGGTGCAGCAGAAGGGTCAGTAGAAATGCAGTGTTTTCAGGAGCAAGGGAAACCAAATGAGACGAGAATGGAGCAAAGGTTAAACGTCCTGTGATCATTCCCGGCCGGAGAAATTCCCCTGCATCAGAGGGAAATGGAGGATGAGCGACAGGTTCCAAATAATCAGAAAGTCCCAGGGGAGTGGGGACTCTCCTGTAGGGGTAATAGCAAAGTAGCTCCTGCATTTGGCTGCCCATTGGAGACTCACAGGTCGCAGGAGGGAAGGCTGCATCCCATGTAAAAAAAACTTTTCGCCACCCGCTGCTCTCCACCACAGTGGTAGCAGAATTGTTTGCTCAGCTTGTCAGCTATGACGTTGGATGACCCCGGGATGTGCGTTAAGTACATTATTAAGCCGCACTGCGGACTCTGCCCACTGCCAAATTTCAGCCTCTCTGCATAGTTGATAGGACCTGGTTCCCTTGTTTGTTTATGTACCAGACCACCGACATGTTGTCCGTCAGTTTCTTTGAACTAAAAGAAAAAGAGAGAGAGTAAAACTAATCCTGCTGGTCCGCATTGGGCTGCTGATGACTCTTTGTGTAACAAACAATCAAATTTCTAAAACTGCTGGCTCTCGGAGATGGAAGTGTACATCTGAGTCTTCTTTGGAATGGGATAAGATAGAAAGGGTATGGTGTAACCTCTGGTAACTATGCTTTTACCCAATTGTCTGTAGTTCCTGCCTCTAACCCCCTCGATTGTTTTCCCCACGAAATTTTTCCCACCACGGTTTCTTTTGGGGTTTTGGTTGGACTGACAGCTCACAGAGTGGATCTGGTTGGTTAAACGGACTCGACAGCAGCGGTAAGTCTTTTCCCTCTTGTTTGGCAAAAGAAGGTCACCAGCTTACGGGGGGGCCGAGGAAGGCACGAGAAAGTCCCAAAAGGAGCATTCAGGATTGTTGAAACTATGAAGAACGTCGCGCGTGGGATGCTGTCTTACCTTCTTCGCATTTCGAAAAGTCGGCCTCGTGGCCGGGTTAACGAGTTAATTGGTGAGGTGGGGGTATTAAGTTCACTTTCTGACTTTCTCTGAGACAGCTGCATCTGTAGGGTAGGTATCTCCCAACTCTTTGCTCTTTAGATCGCAGAGGCGTGTAAATGGGTCAAAATGGTTCAGGGACCGCAATGAAAAGGCGCTGAACTAAAAAGTAATTCCCCATCTATCATATCGCCCCAGAATCTTATTAGGCGGATGGACAGTCATGTTTGCTACTAATTGGTTGATGGACTCATTGTGCAGAATCAGAATGGACCTGCTGAGTCTGTCCACCAGCTCACTGGTTTCCCCTAGTATATGTGTTGCAACTAGAAAGCAGTCTGAAAAGATTGCCCATGCCCAGACCCTCATGGCTTCTCTGCACAATGGGAATAAAAAAGAAGTTATATACTTACCATAACGCTCCACATGAATTGTTCATCTTGCCTTCATTCTTACAGATGCATTCAGAGCCGATCCCTCTGCTCCGAGTCAGCCTACTACAAAGCCCGAGGTCTTCAAATAACTCAAGGCCAAGTCCCTATCCCATGATGCAACTAGAGTTACCTCAGATCTTGTTTGCTGCATATAATAATTCCACATGTCATTCTATCACTCCATAAGAGAAAGTATAGAAGGGTTGAGCAACCAGGAAGGATCCAGTAGCTCGGTCTTCTAAAAGCCCAGGAGAGTGTAGGAGGGAGGGAAGTAAGAATGAAGGTGAGATGAACAACTCACATGGAACGTTATGGTAAGTACATAACTTCTTTATGTGAAGTTGTTCTATCTCGCTGTTCATTCTTACAGATGGATAGCATCCCAAGCACCATCTATCTCGGGGTGGCTTATGGGAGTATGTTTTTCAGGACAGTAGACCCAAAGGAGGCCATGTCCCTGGAGGCCCTGTCAACTTTGTAATGAGTGATAAAGGAATGAGGCCTTGACCAAGTGGCTGCTGCACATATGTTATCAATAGGAAGTCTGGCAGAAAAGGCAGAGGATGTAGAACCTGCTCTGGTTGAGTGAGCCTTAATTTTGTGTTGTAAGGGCATATTGGCCGCTGAATAAGCAAATGTGATACAATCGGATAACCACTTAGAGTTGTTTTAGCCACTGGCATACATTTCCTGGAGTCTGAAAAGGAAACAAAAAGCTGTTCAGATTTCCTAAAATCTTTTGTTCTATCCAAGTAAAATCTTAGCTGTCTGTGAACATCAAGTTTGTGCAGCATGTATTCTAAATCGTTGGAGTGATTGGGGAAGAAAACTGGCAAATCCATAATTTGATTAAGATTAGTTTCTGTGCAAACCTTAGGCAAAAAGGAGGGGTTTGTTCAAAGTGAGACTCTGTCAGCATGGAAAATCAAATAAGGAGGCTTAATGGACAAGGCTTGAAGCTCTGACACTCTGCGGGCAGAAGTAATAGTTACTAAAAAGATAGTCTTCCATGACAAACATTTGAGGTCACATGAGGAAGCTGGTTCAAATGGAGGAAGAATAATGTGGGAAAGCATAAAATTTAGATTCCATGGGGAATAGGGAGATTTAACAGGTGGTCTGAGATGAAAGGTCCCTTTGAGAAAGATTTTGGATAATTTGTGTGACATAATTTTCAATCCTTCAAATCCAAGATGAAAATTAGAAATGGCAGCAAGCTGAACATGAACTGTTGCTGCTGCACCTCCTTTGTTGAAAATCATAGTCAAGATCTCTAAAATGGAGGCTATAGGAGCTTGGTAAGCATCAATATTGTTTTTAGAGGCCCATATAGACAATTTTTTTCCATTTGCTAAGGTACAGCTTCCTCGTAGAAGATTTATGAGAGGATAAGAGAATTTGCTTCATCTCATTGGAGAGGTTATGGAACCTGGCTATGATGGGAACTGGAGCAGCCAAGCTGTCAACTTCAGGGACTGCAGAGAGGGATGAAGTTCCACCTACGAGTGCGTCAGAAAGTCCGGAACTGGGTCTAGAATCCAAGGGTCCTCCAATAGATGAATTCAAAGGAAGGGGAACCAAATTTGACAAGGCCAGTGAGGGGTTATTAGAATGATGGTCCTTCCCAGGGATTTTTCTTTTTGTAGAACATTGGATATCAACGGGATTGGTGGAAATGCATAGAGGAGACCCGGAGGCCAATCGTGAATGAGTGGGTCCCTTGGGGCTTCTCCCGGAGGGGGAATCAGGGCAAAGTAGCTTCTGCATTTCATGTTCATATGACTGGCAAAAAGGTCGCAGCAAGGCTGGCCCCACTTGCGGAATATCCTGTCCGCTATTTCTTTCTTGAGGGACCACTGATGGGGCAACAAATTGCTCTGCTCAGCTTGTCTGCTATCACACTGGATTTCCCCGGGATGTGCATTGCTAACAGAAAGCACTGGGTGGATATAGTCCACGGCCGTACCCTTAGGGCCTCGCGACAAAGGGGATATGACCTGGTTCTTCCTTGTTTGTTCAAGTATCAGACCACTGACACATTGTCTGTCTGAATCGCAATCGTACCCAGAGGAAGAGAGTCCTGGAAGTACTGCAATGCCAAAAGTACTGCTCTTATCTCTAGAACATTGATATGCAGGTGTGTCTCTTGATCGGTCCATGTGCCTTGGGCTGTCCTTGCCTGAAAATGCCCCCCCCCATCAGGGAAGCGTCCGTGGTCACTGTGGCCGCTGGTGGGGGTAAAACAAAGGGACGACATATTGTGACATGAAGTGAGGTTAACCACCACTGAAGATCCTTTTTGCAAGAGTTTGTGATCATTATCAGGTGAGACATGGGGAGCTCTTGGTAAGACCATTGAGTGAACAACAGCCACTGCAGTATCCGCATGTGCATGGGACCCAGCGGTATGGCCAGAATTGCAGCTGCCATCATACGTAACAATTTTAGAACTTCTGATGCTGGAGTCTTGTTTTTGGATATCCGATTGCAGACCTGCTAATGGAATAGTAAGACTCTTTCTACTGGAAGTCTAAGTGTGGTGGTGTCCAGTTCTGCTCAGATAAAAATGGTATGTTGCAATGACGACAAGGCAGATTTTTCTGAATTTATTGTAATGCCCAGCTGGCTGCAGAGTGACAGAGTGAAGTCCCTGGCTTGGATGAGTTGATGCCTGGTGGTGGTGGTGAGGAGCCAATCGTCTAGGTATGGAAACACCTGGAATCCTAAACATCTCAGGTGAGCCGTGACCACTGCCATACGTTTGGTGAGCACTCTGGGGGCTGTAATGAGACCAAAGAGCAGGGCTCGAAACTGGTAATGACTGGCTCCCGGCTGGAAGCGCAGGTGATCCCTGGATGGTCTGGCCATTTCTATGTGGTAGTACGCATCCTAGAGATCTATGGAGCACATCCAATCATCTTTCCCTAAAATGGGAAGTATCGACTGAAGCATGACCATCCAAAACTTCTCTTTCTTGACAGATTTGTTTAGCCTGCTGAGGTCCAATATAGGTCTCCAGTCCCCTGTCTTGTTTGGAACTAAAAAGAATCTAGAGTAAGTTCCGGATCCTGTCTGGTCTGCTGGGACTGGTTTGATGACTCTTTTGCTTAGCAACATTTGGACCTCTACTGTTGCCTGTTCCCTGTAACTGGGTAGAAAGTCCAGGATTTTCCTTGTCGGTGGAGGGGGTGTGGAGAAAGGAATGAAGTATCCTCTGGAAATGATACTTTGTACCCAGTTGTTGTTTGTTATTTTGAGCCAGGCGTCTGGATACAAAGAAAAGCGACCCCCGACTGCCTTCAGAAGAGGACAGTCAGGCCTCCTTTCTGGAGCGCTGGTAGGGCTTCCCAAAGAAGTGATCTCTGTCGCCCTAAGTCAGTACCAGATGGCTTTGCAGACCCCCTCTGTCGTGAGGGCAGCGTCTTCCATTATTGCCCCCTCCTCTGCCTCTGGAGGGGGGGTTCACAAGGTGTGTCCTGAAAGTCTCTATGGGCTTTTCGGAACAACATTTTCCCCTCCCCTTTGACCCTTGGGGAAAGGTCTGATAGAGGTGGAAAAATGGACTCCGACGGCAGACACAGTCTTTCCTTCCTGCTCACACCTGGTCAAAGTTTCCTTAATTTTGGGCCTGAAAAGGGATGAGCCATCAAAAGGGGTATTCACAAAGGATGACTTGAAGGGCTCCACAAAGGTACACAAGCGCATTCAGGAGTGTCTCCTAAGAGCAATTCCTGTACCCGCTGCCCTGCTCGTTCCATCAGCTGCATATGAAAGGAGGCGCATGGACGAGTTAACAATGGAGTTAAGGGTAGCAAGCTGGGAGGCAACTTTATCTGAAGCTCCTGCAGCTAACTGTACCCTGAAGAGTATCTCCCAGCTCTTTAAGGAGATCTGTTTGCAGTCTCGTGAAATGGGTTAGGTAGTTGAGCGAATGCAGTGCAAAAGTGGATGAACTATAAGTGCGCTTTCCATATCTATTCATGATCCTGGAATCTCTGCTAGGAGGATGGATAGAAGAGGAAGTTTCCGAAATTTCCTTTTTGGTGGCTGCCACCATCACCATGGCATCAACTGGCACACCCTTAGTCAGAAAGTGTTTGTCTTGGAGAGGAGAGATGAATTTATTAGGCCTCCTAGGGACAGGCTCCATGGTGTCCAGAGACTCCCACGCCCTTCGTGAGACCAGCTAAATAACCTCATAAAAGGGTGGAGACACCGAAGAGGTGGAGGGCTGAGACCTGAAAGCCTTCAGGAGAACCGACTCATCTTCAGTAAGGTTGGTGGACTGCCAATCTCCCCTCTGCCTAAAGACTTCTAGTATCTCAGCAAATGAGATATCCTCAGAGGGGGACCGTGGGGACCCTTCTGATTCATCCAAGTCAATACCAGATATCAGTGACTCCTGTGGGGAGTTTAGATGTTTCCTTTTACAAACTCTCTTCCTGGGAACCTCATCAGTGGGAGCTTCTGATGAGGTCTCGGAAGAGCATGGGCCACCCAATGGGGCTTCCTGAGGCTCTGTGTCTCTACGCTTAGCAAGGATGTGTGAAGTAGAAGTAGACACAGGTGCTTTAGGGGAAGAAGAAGCCGGATCTGAGGTCGAAGATGTCTTAGGAGACATAACTCTCCTCATGGCTTCAAAGGCACCTTTGCCCTGATACGAAGGGACCAACGGATCCGAGGAAACCATCGATACCCCTGGCACCATGGGCTCTGAACCAAAGGAAGGAGCCAAACTCATCTGAGCCGAAGCCCCAAGAGGCAGAGTCAGAACTGATAGGTCGGTCCGACTATCCTTACCAGACGCAACCAGAGAGTGTCGGCTCCTAGATTCCACGATCGGCACCGAGGAAGTCAGAATAAATGGAGCCAAAGACACTGGAGCAGGCATCGGCTCCGAAGGCTCCATGATCAACAAGTCCGACTCCTCTGGCTCCGAAAGACCGGTATGTCTCGCAGGAGGAAGAGTAGAAGTTGGCAAAAGGGTGTTTGGCTCCGAAGCCGCTTGAGTTGGAGCCGACAAAAATTTAGCAAAGGTCGGTGCCTGTAAAAGCTTCTGCACCACATGATCCACATCCAAATTGGAAAGGCTGATCAAATACCGAGATGAGTGGACAGAGGGTGGTACCGACTGTAACAAAGGAGACTTTGTTCGTTCAAGACTGATGGGGCGGCTCCAAAAAGATGACGGTCGGCTTCGATGTTTGTGGAGCCGACGTCGAAGACATTTTGGATTTTTTTTGTCTCAGAAGTCTTGGAAGACTTTGAGGACTTGCTGGATCCATCTTGGTCACTGAAAGCTTCTTGGAAAGAGGGTTTCAGCAAACCTCTATCAATCAACTTCTTCTTTCTCTTCTGGAGAACCCTGGAAGAGAAAGAATGGCATATGGAGCAGCTATCTTGTAAACGTAATGCTCCTAAACAATACACACAGTTGACATGACTGTCAGTGACAGACATTTTTTGGCCACATTTGGGGCACTTTTTAAGTCCTGACTTAGGGTGTTTGTCTTGGTTAGCCATATTGTACCAAACACAGTATCAAAAAATATTACTGTCAAACTGAACACCCTCAAATAAACCTGAACAGTAACACAGTCAAAAAAGCCCTTAGAAAAATACAGGCTAAAAGTTGCACACACACAAGTATTTATCTAAACAAGATAAAGTATTAATTTGTTACAGAAATCACTGTCTAAATGCACATAATATTAAATGCTAAGCACACTCTAACTACAGTAATAAGATAGCTGCTATTTCACACACTAAACTAAACCTTATCAATTATTCTAAAGTGTGACAAAAGGTCACTAACTAAGCACACTCTAAATCTAAGAATAAGAAAGCAGTGACAGAAAAATCACTGATAAACACACTTTAAACTAGGCCTAGAAAAAAGAAGCCAACTAGAAATTTAAGCAAAAGGCACACCAAGGGAAAAGGAAATGCACAATGAAACTATAAGAGCTTATAAAAGTATCTAAAACTACTACTAATAAAAGTTATCAATATAATAAGCTAAATATTAGAAAAAGTAAGGTTTTACTGGCCTGAGCTAATGAGAACCCCCGATCTATTGCAGCAGCAATCAAGATCTGTGATAACTCTAGGTGCATCATGGGATAGGGACTTGGCCTTGAGCTATTTGAAGACCTCGAGCTTTGTAGTAGGCCGACTCAGAGCCATCTGTAAGAATGAACGGCAAGAAGAACAACTTCACATAGGAAGGTTTTACTGACCCGAGCTAGTGAGAACCTCCAATCTATTGCAGCGGCAAGCTAGATCTGAGGTAACTCTAGGTGCATCATGGGATTGGGACATGGCCGCCTGCTATTTGAAGACCTTCAGCTTTCTAGTAGGCTGATTCAGAGCCGAGGGATCAGGTCCGGTCCGATCTGTAAGAATGAATGGCGAGATAGAACAACTTCATATCAGGTTTTTCCTTGTTTGTTGATGTACCAGACTACTGACATGTTGTCCATATGGACTTCAATAGTCCCCAGAGGGAGAAAATCCTGAAAGGCTTGCAATGGTAGAAGGTCTGCTCTCATCTCCAGGACATTGATATGCAGCTTGGTCTCAGAAGGGGACTATGTGCCTTGGACAGTCTTCCCCTTGAAATGCCTCTCCACCCCAGTTGGGAAGCATCCACGGTCACTGTGGGGCAGAGAAAGAACAGCCTGCCCAAAAACAGGTTGCCTGTCTGTATCCACCATTGAATATGATGTTTGCAAATTGGAATGAGCTTGAAGGGAACAGATAGAGGCTGGTAAAGAATAGACCCCTGAACAGCCAAGGTCCTTTGGAGGACTTGCATGAAGAATCTTGCTAGAGGAACTAGAATAATGGCAGTTGACACTGATCCCAGAACTAGCAACACTAGTTTTGTTGGAGAGGATGGATGAGTCAGTAAGTCCAACACCTGATTTCTCAATGATGTAATATGATGAATAGGTAATGAAGCCACTTGATTCATAGTTTTCAGTTGAGTTCCTATGAATTCTAGATTTTGTACAGGAGTAAAGTTCAATTTGGCCAGATTTATCATGATACCTAAGGAGTTGGAGATCTGAAGCAAGTAATCCCTGGCTTGTAAAAGTTGATGCCTTGTTGGGGTGCTGAGGATTCAGTCGTCTAGAAAGAGAAACACCTGGAATCGTTTGAGCCTCAGGTGAGCTGCCAAAACTGCCATGCATTTGGTGAACACCCGGGGGGCTGTGGTAAGCCCAAAGGGCAGTGGTAATGATTGGCTCCTAGCCGAAAGCGCAGGTGTCTCCTGGAGTTCCCTTCTATTTTGATGTGATAGTACACATCCTGGAGACCTATAGAACATCCAATCGTCCTTGCACAAAAGAGGCAGGATGGGCTGCACTGTAACCATTCAGAACTTTGACTTCTTTACACTGAGATTCAAATTGCTGAGATCCAGAAATAGTCTTAGGTCCCCTGTTCTTTGAAAGCAAAAAGAAGCAGGAGTAAGTTCTGAATCCTATTTGTCTGGTTAGGACCTCCTGGGTGACTCTTTTTTGTAACAGTTTTTGAACTTCTTGAGCTGCATACTCCCTCTGACTGGGTGAAACATTGAGGAATTTCCTCCTGGGCACCCGAGGTGGAATGGAAAAAGGAAGATAATAACCTCTGGATATTATGTTCAGGACCCAAGTGTTGTTTGCAATGTTTATCCAGGCATCTAGGTGCAGGGAAAGATGACCCCCGACTGCCTCCAAAGATGGATAGTCAGCAGCACTTCAGGAACACTGTTAGGGCCTGTCAGAGAAAGAATCTCTGAAGTCCTGATTCTGAGGACCCCCTCTGCCTCTAGGATGACATCTACCATTGAAATCTTCTCCTCTGCCTCTGGAGGAAGTGTCACTGCTCAGGTTCTGAAAAGGCCCCTAACATTTCTGAAACCAAGTTTTTTTCTCTCCTTGCTGTTGCTTAGAAAAATTCCTCTGAGGGATAGAAAACTTGATTCCCACGGCAGACAGGGTCTTTCCTTCCTGTTCATTGTGGGTAAGCATATCTTTCACCAATAGCTCAAACAAAGAGAAGCCATCAAAGGGGTTATTAACAAAAAATACCTTAAAGGGTTCCACAAAGTTACACAGCTTCAACCAGGCATGTCTCCTTACAGCTATGCCTGGACTGCTTGCTTGTGAGGTACCCTCCACTGTATGGGAGATCAACCTCATCAAAGAATTAGCAACAGATGAGAGAGTAGCCAGTTTAGGAGATACCTTTTTGAGGTTCTCTGCCAACATTGTCTCAGCAAGAGAGTTTGATAGCTCCTTGATCAAATCTCTTTGCAAGTAGGTAAAGTGTGCCAAATAATTTAACAACTTCAGTGCAAACAAGGCGGAAGTGTGGATGCAGTTTCCAAATCTGTCCATTGCCCGGGACTCCCTGTTTGGTGGATGGACAGAGGAGATCTGCTCGGCTAGCTTCTTTTTAGTGGCTGCTACCACAATAATGGCATCAACTTTGCTCCAATGTGTCCTGTCTAATGGGGGGACTAGAAACTTATCTGGATGCTTGGAGATGGGCTTGACCATGTTCAGTTCCTTCCATCCCAGCAGGAAACTAGGTCAATAAGTTCAGCCACCAGGGGTGGGTCACCCAAGATGTAGATGAGCCTGCCCTGAAAGTCTCCAGGAACATTGACTTCTCCGAAGAAGGTGGTTGTGAAGACCAGCCACCATTCTGTTTCAAGATTTCCAAGATGTCTTCAAAGGAGACATCATCAGGTGGTAATCGAGGGGATCCACCTCCCTCATCGAAGTCGGTGTCTTCAGCGAGGAACTTCATAGGGGAGTCTATGTGTCTCCTATTGCATGTCTCATCTAAGGAACCTCTTCTGTGGGGTGCTCGGGAGAGGTGTCAGAAAAATGGCAGAATCCCTGTGGGGGGTCCGTGTGGAGGCTTTCCTGAGATGTCTGACACTGAAGGACATGAGATGATGGGCACAGAGTCAGATCTGATGTGGGGTGGGGGATAGGATTCAAGTCTAGACAGGACAGTTCTCTAAGCATAGAGAAAATCCTTTCAACTACTTGAAATGCTGACGAACCTGGGGAGACCTCTACCCCCCCCCCGGGCCAAAGCAGCCAAAGAAGGAAGGCCAGAGCAGACCCTAGATCTTTGCCCTCCAGAGAGAATTGTATCTGAACTGTCCAGGGACAAGGCACAGAGGGGAAGGGAGAAATCCGCCAATGTCAGAGCTGAACCAATCCCCAGTGGACCCGGTGTTGACCTCTCCGATAACAGACCTGCTCTGATCCGATGGAGTTGGAGCAGGGCTGGTTAGGGATGTCATCGGAGTTGAGGAAGGAATCCAGGATCTTTGGACTCCAAAACCACAAGTCAGAACGGAGAAGGAAATAAGATTTGTTGGGCAGATGTGCTCACAGATCCAGGAGGGGATGGAGCCGGCAGGACCCCCATCTAGATGTGAGCCCTAAGGAATCTCTGCATCATTCTGTCCATGTCCACCTCTATCAAGCTCCTAGTTGATCTAGATGAAGCTACAGATGGTGGTTTGGACGATTTCTTCAGGGTATGGAACAACTGGGCTTGTAGAGCCAAAGAAACAGGTTCCAAGATAAGCGCTTGGGATCGGTTTCTAACTGTGGGATCTGATGGCTTGGATCCAAGTATGAAGTGGATAGCACAGGTGAGCAGGAGATAATGATGATGCCTGTCAGGTCTGATGAAACCTGTGGACCCGAGGAAGGCTTGGCGGGTCTTTGGATCTGAAGGGGTCAGATCTGAGGCTTTAACAAGTTTTTCTGGCGGCTCCGATGAATCCCTCTGCACTTTTTCGAGAGATTGCTTCTTAGGTTCCGAGGAGCCATGATAAGATTTGGAGGGAGTTTGAACCCCAGCAGAAGGAGAAGATGCTGGTAATAATCCTTTCAAGATTAATTTATTCCTATGGTCAGAAAGTGCCCTAGGATTGAAAGAGCAGCATATGTCGCAATCCAACTTAAAATGCTCCAGCCCTAGGCAATAGACTCACTTCTTGTGGGCATCAGAGTTTGGGATCTTGTGCCCAAAAGAAATGCATTTCTTGAAGCCAGATTTATCAGACATACTGTATATAAGGCCACACAACGAAAAATCACCTTACGGTAGTTGTACCCAAAGTACAGCACGTGGTACAATAATCAAAGTCAAGCTTAGCAACTACACTAACAATACTATAAACTTCTAAACACCAAAATACTATTATATATATATATATATATATATATGGTCTATATTAGATAATTGAATGTTTGAAAGTTCGACTGTCATATGTTCGACACCATATGATCGAACTTTCAAAAGTTTGAATATCTAATAAAAAAATAAATAAATAAAACACACAAAACACCTACCTGAATGCTCTAAGTAGGGAGCAAGCCTCCCTGCACCTCCCACACCCACCTGCTCTTTAAATATACCAATTCCGAGATCGCACTACAGTGCAGAAAAGGGAAATCTTCCCTTTCCGTGCTGTACGGAGATCTCTGTTACAACGTTCGAACATTCAAAAATCCAATCATATGGTGTCGACCATATGAGACTCGAAATTTTGAATGTTCGAACATTCAATATAGACTCTCTCTCTCTCTCTCTATATATATATATATATATATATATAAATATATATATATATATATATATATATATAGATATATATATATATAGATATAGATATAGATATATATATATATATTTAGATATATATATATAAAAGAGAAAATGCCAACCAGGCACGGGGAAAGGGAGAGAGAGAGACAGAGAGATAAATCACAAACAAAACACTGATGCAAGCGAAAGCTAGACAGGCAAGGAGGGAGGAGATACAAACAAATACTATAAGAGCTAAACAACTCCAAAAAAGTTAACTTTCAACAGGAAAAAATAGCAAAATTGTTTCCTCTCATGCTTGAGATTCTGCATTTCCAACTTGATGTGATGGCGGTAAATGAGATCTGAGGAGTTGGGGATGGTGTAGAGCATTACAGGTCGAGGGAGGAGCTTGAGATTTGGATCTAAATCTAAAAAATGCAGCCGAATCAGATCAGAGAGTCGGCTTCATAGCCCATCAGTGTGGAAGAATGAAAAGGACAACATCAGATCCATAGCTTTGACAATACAGATCTTTGTTGACAACATGATGTCTTTGATCTTTTAAATCTTATACAAATTTACCATATGTTTCCCTCAAAAAGCATATTTTGATTTCATGGCTGCAATCACCATCTGTAGAGATCTCTCATTGCAGGGAAATAAAATTTGTCACTGCTTCCACTTCTTCCCCACATATTTTCAAAACACTGATAGAGCTAAGTGACATAAAAAGAAGTTATGTTCTTACCAAAACGTTCCATCTGTGTTGTCGATCTTCATTCATTCTTGACTGATGGGTTCGGTTCTGACCTCTCGGAACCGACTCGGCTGTTATACATAGCTCACGGCAGCCAAACACTCTCAAGCTAAGGCTCTAACCACAATGCCTCTCTCCTCATTACCTCAGATTGAGTTTGCCTAGTAGTTAAGAAAATACAGAAGCCCTGTCTAAGGTATAACTATATAACATCCCAGGACTAGGTCCGAACCTCCAGGAGTCTTTTGGAGGGGGCAGGAGGGTGGATGTCAAGAATGAATGAAGATCAACAACACAGATGGAACATTATGGTAAGAACATAACTTCTTTATCTGATGTTGTCAATCTTCACTCATTCTTGACTGATGGGACAAAGTCCCTAGCTACTTTAGATCCCAAGGAGCCCTAAGGAAGGATATTCCTGAGCACAATAGAGCCAAAGGATGCTCTTCCCCTGGAGACTATGTCTAACTTGTAATGAGTGATAAAAGTATGTGGAGTAGCCCAAGTTGCAGATCCACATGTCTTCCACAGAAGCTCTAGAATGGAATGCCACTGAAGTGGAAACAGATCTTGTAGAATGAGTCTAACTGCAGTAGATAGCTTGAGTTTATTTTGGTTGTACTAAAACACAACTTGGAAAAAACAAACTATAAAAGCAAAATTGGCTGGCAGTGAAATGACAAGGAAGTGTAGAAATAATAATCCACAAGTATAGATAATCCACAGTACAGTTTACTGTGGATTATCTATACCTGTGGATTATTATTTCTACACTTCCTTGTCGTTTCAATGCCAGCCAATTTTGCTTTTATTATTTACTTTGGTTGTATATAAAGGTAATGCAGTCTCTTAGCCATTTTGACAAGGTGACCTTTGATATAGGCTTGCCCAATCTGAGTCCTGAAAGTTATAGAAATAGTTGGTTTGATTTTCTAGAAGATTTTGTTCTGTCCAAGTAAAAACATTATTGTCTGTGAATGTCCAACAAGTGTAAACAGTACTTCCCTTTGTTTGTAAAATATAGGAAGAAAACCGGTAAGTCTATGGACTGGTTGATATTAAACTCTGACACCACTTTGGGAAGAATGGTAGGACTGGTTTTGAGTGATACTTTTTCTTTGTGAAAATGATAAATGGATGATTCACACATAAAGCCTGTAACTCTGAAATTTTCCTAGCAGACATGATAGCTGCTAAGAAGAAGGTCTTCCAAGATAAGAACTTGAGGTTGCAAGCAGCTGCTGTCTCAAAGGGTTGTCAAACTAAACATTGTAAGACTAAGGTTAAATCCCATGGTGCTACATGGTCTTTGAAAGGGGGTTTTAAATGCAGAGTGCCTTTAAGAAAAATTTTGCATAGACAATGAGGCATCAAGGAATGGTCATGAAAATTTGAAATGGCAGCCAATTTTACTTTAAGTGTACTTAGATAAATATTCCAGGACCTTGTCACCTGACACAGAGAAAGGGTCTATGCGGTTTGTACATGCCCAAATTGAAAATTGTTTCCATTTGCCAAGGTAAAGCTTCCAGGTGGATGGTTTATGGGAGACCAGAAGGATCTTTTGCATTGGAGAGGACAAGTTATTCTGCCTGACAATTATTGGAATTGGAGAAGCCAAGACATCAGCTTGAGATTTTGAAGATTGGGATGCACCAGACTCTGAGGGTGAAACAGTAGGTCCAGAGCTGGGTCCAGAGTCCACGGGCGGTGAACCAGATGAGGCCAAAGAAAGGGGAACCATACATGACGGGGCCAGTAAGGTGCAATGAGAATCACTTTGCTTCTCAACCATTGGGCTTTCCTCAGAAACTGGGGGATCAGTGGAATTGGGGGAAGGCATATAGGAGTCCCGGGGCCAATTGAGAAGAAGTGCATTTCTTAGTGGACTCCCCGCAAGGGGGGATGAGGACAAATTAGCTGCTGCATTTGTGGTTTATGGGAGAAGTGAACAGGTCGCAGCAAGGTTGAACCCATCGATGAAAGATCTTCGTTGCTACATTGGGATTGAGAGACCACTCGTGAGGCAGAAGGATACATCTGCTCAGTTTGTCCGCAATCACTTTGGAGTTCCCCAGGATATGCATTGCCGTCAGAAAGCAGTTGGAAGCTATTGCCCATTGCAAAATCCTTAGAGTTTCCCAACATAGAGGGTAGGACTTGGTTCCCCCTGTTTGTTGATAAACCAGACTATGGACATGTTGTCTGACTGGATTGTAATTGTCCCCAAAGGAAGGACAGCCTGGAATGCTTACAATGCCAAAAGCACTGCCCTCAATTCTTAGAACACTGATGTGCAAATTGGTCTCTTGCGGGGGCCAAGTGCCTTGAACAGTCTTTCCCAGAAAATGTCCCTCCCACCCTATCTGGGAAGCGTCCATGGTCACTACGGCCTTGGTCTGAGAGGGGGGAAAAGGGACAACCCCATAGAATCTCTTCTGGCTTCATCCGCCAAGATAAATCCTTTTTGCAGCGATTTGTTATCAAGACTGGATGGGACATGGGGTGTGTTAGAAGTGACCATTGTGATGCCGAGAGCCATTGAAGAAGCCTCATGTGATACCTCACTAAGGGAACTAATGTTATCGTTGCTACCATGGTTCTCAGAGCTTGTAGTACCAGACGAGCAGGAATTTTGTTTTGGGAAATGATTACCTGAAGTTGCGATCATAGTTTCAACAGTCTGTGGAGAGGAAGGGAAGCTACACAGGAGACTGTATTTAACCTTGCTCTGATAAACTCCAGATCCTGCGTGGGAGTCAATTGTGACTTTTTGTTGTTGACTGGAAAGCCTTGTGCCTTGGCAAGATGTAGAACAAAGTCTATGGTGTAAAGCAGTAGATGCCTTGAGGGAGCAGTGAGGAGCCAGTTGTTTAGATATGGAAACACCTGGAATCCTTGTAGTCTCAAATGAGCTGCTATGACTGCCATGCATTTGGTGAAAACCTTGAGGGCTGTGGTGAGACCAAAGGGCAGTGCTCAAAATTGGTAATGAATGGCTCCTAGCCGCAAGTGGAGATATCTTCTGAAGCATTTGTCCATTTTTATGTGGTAATACACATGCTGAAGATCTACACAGCACATCCAATTGTCCTTCTCTGGAAAGGGAAGGACTGACTGAACCGTGACCATCCAGAATTTTGTCTGTTGTGCAAATTTGTTCAATAGGCTGAGATCCAATATTGGTTTCCAGTCCCCTGTCTTTTTTGGCACTAAAAAGAATTTTGAGTAGAATCCAGATCCTATTTGGTCTGGTGGGACTAGCTGGATGACTATTTTGAAGCAGCTTTTGAATCTCTACTGCTGCTAGATCTCTTTGACTGGGTGGAACATCAGGGATTTGCTTTTGGGACTTTGGAAAAGACTGATGGGAATATGGTAACCTCCAGTAATTATTTTCTGCACCCAAGAGCCCGAGGTTATTGTAAGCCAGGCTGAATGATGCAGAGAGAATCTTCCCCCAAATATTTCCAGAGGTAAGTAATTGGGCCTCCATTCAGGAGCGCTGATAGGGTTGTCTGTGAAAACAATCTCTGGAGCCCTAGTTACGTGGTCCCCCACTGTCACGGGAGGGGTGTCTTCCAGGAAAAGTTCTCCCCTCTGAATAATATTCCAGTATGTACCTATGTAAGTAAAACAGAATGTCTTTAATTTACATTTGTTCTTTTTCTATTTAATCAAAATGAAGATTTGGTATATGGCTTACTATGTAAATAAGGATGTCCTACAGTCAGGTAATGAGGCAATCTATCTTCAGTGAGTTTCATCCCATAGTATAGCCAAAGGATGTAACTACATGAATGTGGACATTATCTCACGAAAATATCCCACAGATGACTTTTTTTTGTAAGTAATAGATGATCCATTTTCGGCATTTTCTACATCCGATTTCATAATATAATTAATTACATTTGCTGGAAAGAGTCCAGCTTGAAAACAACTTGTGGTCAGAGCTGTAACTACAGTAGAGTAAAGTGTATGGCTGCACCAGGTACAAGCTGTTAAGAGGTACAACTGGCAGTTCCCGATGGAGGCACATGCTCAGTCCGGCAATTATTTAAGAAGCTGTGGGTGAAATAGCGTCTCCTTAGATAATGCATTTAGTAAGTTAGTAAGTTAAAATTGTAGCAAGGAGCTGCTGTGGTTTCTAACGTACTAAAATACTAAATGCATTAATTTAAGAAGTAGCAGTTTTACTCATTCTTCTTAAATACAAACCAGAGTACTGGTACTGCACTTGTGTCCCATTAACAATTACAAGTCTGTTTCTTTGCAGAGGTCTGACTGGCATCTCTAAAGACCATTTTTTGGCCCTTATCTTTAAGCTGAGGGGATGCCAGTCTGGGTGACTGCACAAGGCAGCAGATGACATAGCTATAGCTCTGATTCTGGTTATCAGGATCTGATACAGTCTTTTCACTTTCATAATACATAGCAAAGCCTATTGCCAAGCTTATGTTTCCATTACAAAATGTAATGAAATAATAGTACTATTTCAAGTTTTTATGGTTACAAGCAGTCTTTATCTCTATGGGAACTCAACATGAATTTAAGTGCCAACTATACGTTGCTCTTCTTAGTTATTACTTTTAAACCAAAGGGTAAAAAAAGGTCACAAAGACAAACCATTCAGTAAAACCTGCAAGAAAGCCTCAGCCAAGCTAGAGCTTTCAAAGTCTGATACCTTAAATCTCCTGTAATGGAGGCCCATGGGATACATACAAATGACCCCTTAAGGTCCATCAAGCGTTTCCAGTGCATGGCTTCTGAATGACTATCATCTTTTTACTTTTTTACATTTTTATGGTTACATTCAGGCCAATAAAGCCAGACCCCATTAGCTGCTGACATGCATGTTTTGGGCTTTTATACTGACCTTGCCAGTACCGTAAGGGGTCAATTGCATATATATTCCATGGGCCTCCATTACAGGAGGTATAAGGTATTGATAACCAAAAAAAAATGTGGATAAATCACAGAAATAACCAAGAACCAAAACAAAAACTGTAACAAGCTACAATACCAGGAATCCAAAACAAAAACTGGTTCTGATGAAGTCCTGAATACAGGAGTTCTGATGAAGTCCTGAATACAGAATGAAAGCTCTGGTGTATAAGTTGCCATAGTTCTTGTTTAGGGTATTAGACACGCTCTAGCTTGGTTGAGTTTTTCTGGCAGTAGTTACCAGTTTTACATGCTTATTTCATTACACCGTTTTTCCTTAAACAAAAGACATAATTCACTGGAAAATATGACAAGTAATGTAGACCACACCTAGATACCCTTATTTTGGACATTCTAAATACTAGCATACCATACATTACAAACCATCATAACATTATTATCTCATGTCATTCATGTATACGTTAACAGAACATTGAGCATTATCACATGTTAAACATAACTAGCAGAAGGAGTAATACTTACCCTAGTCTGCATAGTTCAACTGCAGTTGGCTCATCATTTGCACAGACTTGCACAGCCCAGCATGCACTGCGTCTGACTTCCTCATTATTTGAACTCAGTAGATTTATAAGTGGTATCAGTCCCCCTGCATTTCTCAGCTATGGAGAAAGAAAAATTATAACTTTTTCAGGAACTGCTAGCATATCACCAAATGCCTTTGCACAATCTTAATATCTCATATACATAGGCCCAACACTCAGAGTGCTATAATGCTTTCATGTTGCAAAACATCTTGCTAACTGGCAGTGATCTGCAAAATATTAGTGTTTACTCTATGTATCATGCTTCACAATATTTCTAATTTCTTATTTAAACAGGCCACTTAACTATTGCAGAAATTTGCATTCCCATTAATTAAGCTTAACAAAGTTATTTTAACTGGAATCTTTTTTCATGTGTTTCGGTCACCCCTATACCATCTGCCATGTCACAGTATCCTTCCCTAATGTCCATAGCAGACAACAAAAGGTATTCTCAGATCAACTGAAAATATACAATGCAATCAATGCTGAAATAGTTTTGTTCTTGAAGTCTGGTGCTAAAATTTACAAATCTAAGTACCAAAACATGAACATATAAACCAAACTACTTCAAACTTAAAAATAAATTCACCACTATGTGAGCGTAGTCCATAAAAAACAGGAGTCAGATTATCGCTTTCATTCCTTTACTATTGGAACTTCTTCAGAAACATTTTTTTATTGGTTTAACTATTTGCTCAAATTCTTAATGATAGTGTGATGTCATCAGTTTGACTATTTAACTGGTCTGATTTTTAAATCAAATGTTTCTGAAGAAGTTCCAATAGTAAAGGAATGAAAGTGCTAATCTGACTCCTGTTTTTTATGGACTACACTCACATAATGGTGAATGTATTTCTAAGTACCAAAAACAGTTGTAGTAAGGAGCTTTTGTATCAGTTCAGCCTCTGCTGAATTATAGTTGCAAAACTGCAAACAGGTGTTAGCCTTACTCTAACAACAGTATATTTGAAGGCCAAGAATTACGGGTCTTTTATCCACTACAAGGAACATTTAATGTACAACACCATACATTTTCTTTTGTAGTAGCATACATATAACTATTTATTATATATGCACACTCCCAAATCCTTTACAACTATTAATTTTCATTTGTTCACTATTACACCAACAGGAACTAATATTCTGTTTATTTATGTATCTATTCTATCCATGCATTAACAAGGATAGAGTGCTGATCAAAATGGATCATTTTCAGGATAAGTGTGGTACATACAGCCTAAAGTGAAAAAGATAAAACACATATAACTCATGGGATCATAGGATCATAGGAAGTTACTAGGCTATTGGCTCTAAGGCCCTCACAAGCCTAGCCAGGAATTTAGCCCATGTTCTGACAAGTCAGCACCCGATGCCCCTGTCCAGTAGGGACACAGGTGGAAACCCAGGGGTGCATTTTCTGTTCCTCATCCAGTTATCCAGGTTGCACTTCAAAAGGGTTAATTAGGTACTCTGCTTGATGTGGAGAGGGAGTCTATTTCATAGAAGGGGAAGTCTCTGGGACACAAAAATCTGTCCTGCTAACAAGTCCTATTGATGTCACAGATCAGGTTGAGGTTGCACGTGCAGGTTACTTGAGTGGAACTTGACTTGTGGATATGCAGCAGTCCCATCAAGGCAGGGTCTGAAATTGCTTTGTATGCCACACAGAGGTCACCGATGAGGAGTCTGTATGTGACTGAGTAAAGGGACAGGGCGTATAGCCTATCTGTGTGGGGTAGATGTTTGAGGCCCTGGATTCTCCGAGTGAGGAACCTCTGTGGTCTCTCCAGCTGTTGCATGTGCTTTGTGAGGTACATGCCGAAAGGAGACAACATGGTGGTCAAAAGTCAGTTTGCTATCAACCTGGGTACCCATGTCCCTCGCGACTGATTGCGTGCTTAGGCCCTTGTTATTAATGTAGTAATTTCTGGGGATGTTACTCTCCCCAGTGGGGATGATGATGCATTTTTTGGCATTCAGTTTGAAGCCATGTTTCTGGCACCAGTCATTTGTTTGGGTAAGACCCTCTTACAGTATTTCCACACCACTATGGGAATTGATAACAGCACCCAGCTTGCAGTCATCTGCAAACTTGGTCAGCCATAGCCCACTGGTTTTGGCCTGCACCTCAGAAAAGTATATCCCAAACAACTTAGGCCCCAAGATCGATCCCTGAGGTACATTACTCATTACGGGTCTACTCCTTGTGGTCGCTTCCCCTATTTTGACTTGCTGGGTTCTATCCATTAACCAGTTTGCTACTCATATGGTAACGTACGGATTGATGCCTAGTTGAGAGAGTTTATCTATTAGACCTAAGTGGGGAATACTATTGAAGGCTTTGGCCAAGTCAAGTTAGGCGGTGTGCACCATCTTCCCCTCGTCCACACCTTTGGTGACTGATTCAAAGATGCCGACCATATTTAATAGGCATGACCTCCCCTTGATGAAACCAAATTGTGTGGGATTGAGTGTTTGGAGGTTGCCAATGTCCTTGTTAATGAGGTCCACGATAATCCATTCCATGGCCTTGCAGATCAGGCTAGCTAGGCTGATAGCTAATGCGTCTACAATTTTCTGGATCGGTGGATGCTCCACCTTTGTGTAAAGAGATGGCAGTGGCTGTCTTCCACTTGGCTGGGATAAAGCCAGTACTCAGGCTTTGGTTGAATAGGGTACCTAATGGTGCTGCAAGTTCCTGCCTGAGTTCAAGTAGGATACAGCCTGGAATGTTATTGGGTCCCATGGAGGCTGTATTTTTTGCCTTTGAGAGGGCAGTGATGACTTGCTCCCTAGAGATAAGGGGATGGGGCAGGTGTTGGGGGTGTCCTAATTTACTGATGGGGGGACAGAGGGGTGATGTTTTCACTGAACCTGTCTGCTAGCAGGTTGGCTATATCTATGGCATTTGTGTATGTGGTGTCCTTGACCACCAGTTCTGCAGAGATCTGAGTGCTTCCTTTGAGATTGCGGACATATGTGAAGAAGGCCTTAAGACTGTCTTTAATAGATGTCGCCGGTTTGGACTCGAAGTTTGTTTTGAAGGATTTCACTAGTGCTCTTATTTGCTTGTTCAGGCTAATGAGAAATTGCTTCCAATTAGGCACCTACTCCTTCTTGGTCCTGGACAGCAATTTTTTTCAGTCAAAGTTGGGGGCCTGTAGCTAGCTATGATTTGAATAGGGGTCTTGTCAATGGTTAACTGCACCTGGAATGTCTCCTGCGTGTCATACTAGTTGACTAGCCTAGAGGTGTGTATGTCTTTAATATATATTGCAACTCCATTTACTTTTGCTTTGCTGCCCACGGATTGGGGTCTTAATGTATGATAGGATGAGCAACCTGGTATGGCTGGGGTGCTCTCCACAACTTTGAACCAGGTTTCTGTGACTGCACAAATATCAGCATCCTCCAGGGTTAAGAATGCTTGCAATGAGTGCAGTTTCATGTTTAGACTCCTAGTGTTTAGCAGCATGACCTGTAATTTGTGTTTTGATGAAATTTTCATGTTAGCAGTTTTGACCTCATGGTATTGCCTAAAAAGGCACTATGGGGGAGGCAACAGCCTTTGACAGAAGACTGGCAAAGCATTGTAGTCTGTTGATCATGTCTTTCCAGGCTGTCAGGTACTGGATCCCCTTGGAATGACACCAGAAACTAAGTCAATCATTTTCTGTTCGTGTTGAGTCATCATTCTGGGTGACGGTAGAATGCTGCTTCAGGCTAGGAACATACCTGCCTGGGACACGTATTCAGTGAGCTAGATCATGTCTCTCTTCATATAGTCCAGGGAGGTACATCTCAAGTCATTCATGCCAACATGGACTATGAAAGAGTCATAAAAGTACCTGTTGTTGACAGACATGAGTGCATGGGTGATATGCACCTAACAAACAACTAACCGTGACTTTCTCCTTATCCAGCCTGGTGAGGGGCACATCTGTGTGTCTCACAATGGAGCCTCCTATGACTTATATTTTGGGTTTAAGTTTAGGCTTTAGTGGCTGTGAGACACAGGTATGTGGACTATGTGTGGTGTGTGGTGTGGTGGGCAGTGGAGTTCATGTATGTTTTTTTCCCGGAGGTCTCTTTTGTTTGGGCATGTTTTGTTGAGGACCTCCACATGTGTGGGGTTGAGTTGTGTAAGTGTGGGTGGTGTTTGAGGTGTGGTGTTTGTGCTGACAACCTTCTTAGTGCCAGATATATAGAGAGAGCATAGACTCCAGGTTCTTAATGTAATTACATCTCTCACAAGGTGGTAGTAGTAGATGGTTGTTAGTGTACATGAGGCAGTTGTTACACTGTCTCAGGATGCCCATATCAACCAGACTGGCAGGAGAATCCATAGGAAATTGTCCATCCATATTTGTCAGAATCTGAGGGAGAGATGCCAGAGAGAGTTAAGGGGTAAAGGGTAGAAGGTCTAAGAGGAGTACTACTAGGTGATCACAGAAGTGGTACTAAGGGAAAATTTGTAGCTGGAATACCTCACAATGGGTTAAGAACAGTGCAGCTGCAGTGCGTGATGTGCAAACAAGCACAAACCAGCTCAAACATGGGGTTTAAATACCACAAAAAATAGAAGATTCTACAAACACAGAAATCTAGCCAATCCTACTAGCCCCTGCTTTCTTTACCAACCAACCTGTGCCAGACAAGGTCCAGGCAACCCTGTTACTCTCACTACCAACACAAGATGGCTGCCAGAAACACAGAAGGCAAAAAAAAAACAGCTCTGGATGCAGCAAGCCTGTATCCACACTATGCTACTTAAGCATTTCTCTTTGCAGAATGTAGTAATCCAATGAAGGCAAACACAAGATGGCTGCCAGAAACACAGAAGGCAAAAAAAAAAACAGTTCCGGATGCAGCAAACCTGTATCCAGACTATGCTACTTAAGCATTTCTCTTTGCAGAATGTAGTAATCCAATGCAACAGCAGTATATGTTCTAAGTCTGCTGTCAACTGCAACCTCTGAGTTCCACATAGGGAATAAGCCTGCAGCTATTCACAAACAAGCACAATAAATATCTCCAGCACAGTCTCATATTAGCAGTATACAAGTCAGAGTACCACTCACAATGCATGCATTTTTTCCTTCTCCAGTTAATTTCCTTTAACTGTTTACCACCCCCAATAAATTATGGAAGGACTGATATCCTGCATATTCTACCTTGTATAATACCCACATATAAAATATTAAAGTATATTATCCAGATATGAAAAATAGTCAAAGGCCTTTGTTAAGTCAAGATGCTCAGCTCTAACCAGTACATTTGCATCAAGCGCTTTACACAATGGTTCTAGTAAGTCTAGCGGTGCAGTCAAGCAACTCACTCTCAAGTAAACAATTCCAGGATAAATCCAAGACAGAAGTATACTTTTTGCTTTTTCTAAAATTTATATTCTCAATCATTTTCCCTAACACTCACCTGTAATGTTTAACTTCATGTTTATTACCTCCCTTACAGATAGGAACAACTGCTACTCCTCCATGAGATGGTACAAATCCAGTTTTTAATGAGATGTTAAATGAAAACAACAGGGGATCTAATGAGGATACTGGAACTGTTTTAAAAATTCTTGCGTTTCATCAAGTTCCCATATTGCTTGTGATTTTTTTTGTTATTAAAGGAAGAAAGAGGCACATTTCTCTAATGCTAGAATAGTGCTTCTTAAATATAAAACATAATCAACAAAATTCAAGATTAGATTACTACTAGCTATCTCTTAAAATGTCCCCCCATTTTTTTGTAAATATTTCTGCAATTTTCATATTAAGGACTGTATTTTTCCCCTCCACAAACAAGTTCCTATAGTTTTAGCACTGTATGAAAAGCTGTTACTATAATTAGACCAGAATATTTAAACTAGAATTCTTTAGTCCTTTATGAATATCAGTAAGTTTTGATTTCCTCTTTAACTGTTGGATGCAATACACAGAAGATAAGCTACATATGTGATATGTGTATAATACAGCTACATAATTATAATATCAGATATGTATATGGTGTATGTATATAAGTTCATAGTTTCATAGATTAGCACTAGGCTAACTGCTATTATGAGCCATTTTAAGCCTAGCTAGTTACCCATGTTAGAATCAAACCCTGCACCTTGTGTATGTGCATGTAAGGTAAACACCTTAAACATTATGTCGGTCTCCCACAATCTTTTATTCTCTCTATATATACATATTTTGTATTACACATTATAATATATCTATATTTGTTATATTTGTTTTATATACACACACACACACACACACACACATATTTATATATATATATATATATATATATATATATATATATATATATATATATATACATACATATATTCATTAAACACACGTGTGTAGAAAATATATATCGCTGTACTTCTAACTATCAAAGTATTAATGCACCAAAATAAAAAAAACATCAATCCAAAAGGACTGAAACAGGGTTTGGGGGTTAGCATAATAACTGGTGTTTTTATCTCACAGACCAAGGTGCAAGGTCTGTTTCTCACCTTTGAGTGAACTCTTCTAGGCTTAAAATGTCCCACAAAAGCAGCTAGCCTAGTACTTGTCCATGAACATATGAAAAACAATGAAACCCCCCAAAAACACAAAACTCATTTTTTCATACCCTTTCATGTGGAGGGCTGTGCCCCCACTCCCCCTGTTAATTAAATATACCAACACTGAGATTGCACTACAATGTGGAAAGGGCAAATTCCCCAATCCCCACTATTTGCAATCTCACACAAACTTAACAAAGGCTGGAGGGATCATATGAATTTCAATCACTTCCTCTGATGGAAAATATGCTCAACCTTATAAACTTTCAAATATACAGTTGGTTGCCCCCCTCAGGGGTAGTGGTTCAATATGTCAACATAAATCTAATATCTACACTATCCAAAATTCACTTTTCCCTATATCTGAGGAGATCCCCTCTGTCCATATTGTGTACTTCTTCCAAATTTCTCTGTACATGTCATGCTATAATCCATATATTTAAACCCATGTGCTAAGTCATGTGCAACAATACTAAATACTAAGAAGTTATGTACTCACCATAACGTTACATGTGAGTTATTCCATCCCGCCTTCATTCTTTACTGATGGGTTCGGAGCCGATCCATCGGCTCCGATACGGCCGTTTGCAAAGCTCAAGGTTTACCAGTAGCTCGAGACCAAGCCCCTTATCCCATGATGCACTGCTGGAATTACCTCAGATCTTGTTTGCTGCGTGTACTATATCCTTATAAGAGAACTACCCTCCCATAGAGAGGAAGAAGAATTGAGCAACCAGGATGAGACCAGCCTCTAGGTCAACTATCATCCAGGAGGGGGATGGAGGGAGGGACGTAAGAATGAAGGCGAGATGGAACAACTCATATGGAACGTTATGGTGAGTACATAACTTCTTAATGTGAAGTTGCTCAATCTCGCCGTTCATTCTTTACTGATGGGTAGCATCCCTAGCACCCTCAATCTCGGGTGGCTCAGGGGAGTACATTCTTCAGGACCATAGACCCAAAGGAAGCCCTGTCCCTGGAGGCCTTATCAACTTTGTAATGAGTGATAAAGGTACGAGGTTTAGCCCAAGTGGCTGCAGCACAAATGTTATCCAGGGGCAATTTGGCTTGGAATGCAGAAGATGTAGAAACTGCTCTGGTAGAGTGAGCTTTAATCTTGTGTAGTAAGGGCATATTAGCAGCTGAATAAACAAAAGTGATACAATTAGATAGCCATTTAGAAAGCGTTGTTTTAGCCACTGGTCTACCTTTTCTGGCTTCAGAGAAAGACACAAAGAGCTGGTCTGATTTTCTAACATCTTTTGTTCTGTCCAAATAATATCTGAGTTGTCTGTGAATGTCAAGTTTGTGGAGCATATACTCTAGTTTATTGGAATGGTTAGGGAAAAAGACTGGCAACTCAATGACTTGGTTGGTATTAAATTCCGAACAAACTTTGGGCAAAAAAGAGGGGTTTGTCCCAAGAGATACTCTATCAGCATGAAAAATCAAATAAGGAGGACTGATAGATCAGGCTTGAAGTACTGACACTCTACGGGCAGAAGTAATAGCCACCAGAAATATGGTTTTCCATGATAAAAATTTGAGATCACAAGATGATGCTGGATCAAACGGGGGGAAGAATTATGCGAGACAGTATAAAGTTTAGATTCCAAGGAGAATAAGGAGTTTTCACTGGAGGCCTCATGTGAAAGGTTCCTTTGAGAAAGGCCTTGGACAACTTGTGGGACATTATGTTTAGCCTGTCAACTCCGAGATGAAAGTTTGATATAGCAGCCAACTGGACCCGAACTGTAGCAGCTGCAGCTCCTTTATTAAAGATTATAGTCAAGAATTCTAATATGGATGTCAAGGGGGCTTGATAAGGATTAATGTTCTGCTTAGAGGCCCATATGGAAAATCTCTTCCACTTACTAAAATATAATCTTCTGGTGGAAGGCTTATGGGAAGACAAAAGGATCTGCCTTGTCTCATCAGAAAGGTTATAAAGCCTGACTTTGAGGGGAACTGGAGCAGCTAAGCTGTTAACTTCAGTGACTGCAAGGAAGAATGGAGGTCCCCCAACGGATCTGTCAGAAGGTCCGGAACTGGGTCCAGAATACATGAATCCTACAAGAGATGATGATGAAGAAATGGGAACCAAATCTGCTGAGGCCAATGAGGGGCTATAAGAATGATGGTCCTTCCCAGTGAATTTGCCTTCTGTAGAAGTCTGGGTATTAGCAGGATTGGAGGGAATGCATAGAGGAGACCCGGGGGTCAATCGTGTACGAATGCGTCTCTCGGGGGTTCTCCCAAAGGGGGAATCAGGGCAAAGTAGTTTCTGCATTTCGTGTTGATGTGACAGGCAATAAGATCGCAGCAAGGTTGGCCCTACTTGCGGAAAATCCTGCCTGCAATCTCTTGCTTGAGGGACCACTCGTGCGGCAACAAGATTGTCCTGCTCAGCTTGTCTGCTATCACATTGGATCTCCCGGGGATGTGCTTTGCCAACAGAAAGTGCTGGGAGGAGACAGCCCACTGCCAAACTCTGAGGGCTTCTCAGCAAAGGGGGTAAGACTTGGTCCCGATTTGCTTCTTCAAGTACCAGACTATTGACATATTGTCTGTCTGAATTGCAATCGTCCCTAGAGGAAGAGAGTCCTGGAAGTACTGCAACACCAGAAGTACTGTTCTCGTCTCCAGAATACTGATATGCAGGTATGACTCTTGATCCGTCCATGTGCCTTGGGCAGTCTTTCCCTGAAAATGCTCCCCCCCACCCTATCAGGGAAGCATCCGTGGTCACAGTGGCTACTGGAGGGGGTAGTACAAAGGGGCATCCTATGGTTACATGAAGAGACGTCAACCACCACTGGCGATCTCTCTTGCAAGAGTCCATAATTAAAATCATGTGATTCATGGGAAGTTCCTGATAAGACCATTCAGTGAACAGCAGCCATTGAAGAATCTGCATATGCATCCTTGCTAATGGTATGGCCAAGATCGCTGCAGCCATCAAACCCAATACTTTTAAAACTTCTGTGGCTGGTGCTCTGTCTTTTGATACCAATGAGCTGAAATGTTGGTGAAGAAGAAAGACCCTCTCGATTGTTAGTCATAGAGTGGTGGTTGAAGTGTCTAACTCTGCCCCTATAAAGATGATATGCTGTGATGGCGACAAGGCAGACTTTTCTAAGTTGACTGTAATGCCTAAGTGATTGCAGCATGTCAGAGTGTATTCCCTTGCCTGAATCAGTTGATGCCTTGTGGTGGAGGTAAGGTGCCAATCGTCTAGGTACGGAAACACCTGAAATCCTAGATGCCTCAGGTGAGCCGTGACCACTGCCATGCATTTGGTGAACACTCTGGGGGCTGTAGTGAGGCCAAAGGGCAGGGCTTGAAATTGATAATGACTGGCTCCCAGCCAGAAACGCAGATGATCTCTGGATGGCCTGGCCATTTTTATGTGGTAGTACGCATCCTTGAGATCTATCGAGAACATTCAATTGTCTCTCCCCAAAAAGGGAAGTATAGACTGTAGCATGACCATCCGGAACTTCTCTTTATTTACAAATTGGTTGAGTCTGCTGAGGTCCAATATAGGTCTCCAGTCCCCTGTTTTCTTTGGAACCAAAAAGAATCTTGAGTAAGTTCCGGATCCTGTTTGGTCTGCTGGGACTGGCTGGATGACTTTTTTTTTTCTAGCAACTTGTGGACCTCTATAATTGCTTGTTCCCTGTAACTGGGTGAAACATCCGGGATTCTCCTTGCGGGTGTGGGTGGAGAGGGGAATGGTATGAAATACCCTCTGGAAATAATATTTTGTACCCAGCTGTCATTTGTTATATCTTGCCAGGCATCTGGGTACAAAGATAAGCGACCCCCAACTGCCTCCAGAGCAGGACAGTCGGGCCTCCTTTCAGAAGCGCTGATAGAGTTGACCGGAGAAGTGATCTCTGTCACCCTGGTGTTGCCAACCCCCTGTGCCACGAGGGCAGCGTCTTCCATTATTACCCCCTCCTCTGCCCCATAGAGGGGGGGTTCACCATGTGTGTCCTGAAAGGCTCCTTGGGCTTTTTGGAATCACATTTTTCCTCCCCTTTGGCCTTTGGAGTAAGGCCGAGTAGGGGTTCAAAAATGGACTCCGACAGCAGGCAGAGTCTATCCCTCCTGCTCACACCTGGTCAAAGTTTCCTTCACTTTAGGCCCAAAGAGAGATGAGCCATCAAAAGGGGTGTTCGTAAATGAAGACTTAAAGGGCTCCGTGAAGGAACACAAGCGCATCTAGGAATGTCTTCTTAGAGCAATTCCTGTACCCGCTGCCCTAGGTTTGTCATCGGCTGTATATGATATGAGATGCATGGACGAGTTCACAATGGAATTTAGGGTAGCAAGCTGGGTGGCAACTTTGTCGGAAGCCCCTGCAGCTACAGTACCCTGAAAAGTATCTCCCAGCTCCTTAAGGAGATCTCTTTACAGTCTGGTGAAATGGGTCAAATAGTTCAGGGATCCGAGTGTGAAAGTCGCTGAACTAAACATGCGTTTCCCATATCTATTCATGATCCTGGACTCTCTGTTAGGAGGATGGATAGATGAGGAAGCCTCAGACATTTCCTTCTTGGTGGCCGCTGCCACCACCATTGCATCAACAGGGACTCCTTTGGACAAAAAGGATTTATCTAGGGGGCAGAAATAAACGTATTAGGCCTCCGAGGGACAGGTTCCATGGACTCCGGTGACTCCCACGCCCTCCGAGAGATCAGCTGCATGAGCTCATTGAAGGGCAGAGACACCCAAGAGATGGAAGGTTGAGACCAGAAAGCCTTCAGGAGAACTGACTCATCCTCAGTAGGGCTTTTGGACTGCCAATCACCCCTCTGCCTAAGGATCTCGAGTATCTCTGCAAAGGAGATATCCTCAGAGGGGGATCGTGGGGACTCTTCTGATCCAAGTCAGTGTCAGATGTCAAAAACTCCTGTGGGGAGTCCAAGTGTCTCCTCTTGCACAATCTCTTCCTGGGGACCTCCTCAGTGGGAGCCTCTGGAGAGGTCTCAGAAGAGCAGGGGGTGCCCTGTGGGGCTACCTGAATCTCAGGGTCTCTACGCTTAGCCTGGACGATGGAGGCAGAAGTGGACACAGGCGCTTTGGTGGAAGAAGAGGCCAGACCTGGTGTCGAGGATGTCTTTGGGGACAAGGCTCTCCTCATGGCTTTGAAGGCATCACAACTCCGATGAGAAGGAGTTGACAGACCCGAAGGAACCACCATCCCCTCCAGCACTGAGGCCATGGGCTCCGAGCCAGAGGTAGGGGCCGAGCTCATCCGAGCCAAGGCCCCGAGAGGAAGAGTCGGCACCGACAAGTCAGTGTGACTATCCTCTCCAGACCCGAGAGGAGAGTGTCGGCTCCCAGAGTCCCTGGCTGGCACCGAGGATGTCAGAATGGATGGAACCGAGAACACAGGAGCAGGTCTTGGCTCCAAAGGCTCCACGATCAGCAGGTCAGCCCCCACTAGCTTCGAAGGTCTGGTATGACTTGGGGGAGGAGCAGTCAAATCCAGGGTGGTGGTCTTCGGTTCATACGCTAGGGTCAGAGCCAACAACAATTCAGCAAGGCCTGGTGCCCGTAAGAGCTTCTGCACCAATTGGTCCATATCCAAATCAGAGAGGCTAACAGAAGTCCTAGAGGAGTGCAACGACGGTGCCGACTGAAGGAGAGATGCAGGTCTCTCAGAAACCAGATCCAGAGCTGTGGGACGGCACTGAAACGAAAAGACACTCGGCAGTTAGAGCTGTGGAGCAGATGTCCCAGAATCCTCCACTTTCTTAGACTTTTTTGACTCTTTAGATGTCTTGGAGTCCCCTGAAGATTTCGAAGACTTGGAGGATTTGCTGGCCCCATCCTGGTCACTCAAAGCTTCGGAAAAAGGATGCTTCAGCAAGCCTCTCTCAACAAGCTTCCTTTTTCTCTCCAATAATACCCTTGAGGAAAAGGAATGGCAAATACTGCAGGACTCCTGCAAATGTACAGCACCTAACAATATACATACTGAACGTGCCCATCAGTCACAGACATCTTTTGCCCGCAGTCTCGACATTTCTTGAATCCAGACTTTGGGTGTTTGTCCTTATCCTCAGACATATCCAAAGAAAAATCCCTTAGGCTTAAAACTAAAAGCAAAGTCATACAAGCCTAATGAGGCACACACAGTAATTATCAGGAAAAAAAACATGCCTAGGCTCAAAATTAACAAGCTTAGAAAACAGGTAATTAAACCAGAATCACTATAGAATAACTATAGAAACACACACACACACACACACACACACACACACACACACACACACACACACACACACACACACACACACACACACACACACACACACACTCTAAACAATGGCCCAAAGGAAAGAAGGGCCAACACTGGCTAAATATGTATATATATATATATATATATATATATATATATATATATATATATATATATATATACATATAATACAGAAAAAACAACCAGGCCAAACATGAGGCCACTACAACTAAAACACGTTTTTAGTGATTACTGGCTCGAGCAAAACTGGAACCTCTGAGATCCGTGCCATGGTAAACTAGAGCTGAGATAATTCCAGCAGTACATCATGGGATAAGGGGCTTGGTCTCGAGCTATTGCAAACGGCCGTATCGGAGCCATCAGTAAAGAATGAATGGCAAGATTGAACAAATTCACATTCAGTATATTCACAAATATGTTTAACACACAAACTGTGCTTTTGATATATTCTGAATCACATGTGGTGGATGGCAACAATTTGATGTTAAATAAATGTCCTTGGAAAACAGTTTCCTGTAAGTAGAGGCAGAAAAGAACTCATCATCCAATTTAGTTACAATCACATCCAAAAAGCTGATGGAAGTGAATCAACTTGTACAGAAAAGGTTATACCAAACTCATTAGAATTTAGATACTGTAGAAATTTTTGTAAATTGTCCTTGTCCCCTTGCCATAGCTACTAACAGTCATCTAAAAATGATGCCACGTACAAATAAAAGGTAAAAACTGATTTCTAGTTCTATCATATATTTTCTTGTTTTCAAAAACCCCATAAACAAATCCACATACAAGGGTGTGAAGGTCAGTACTTTTTAGCAGACTGTATTAAGGACATTTTAGTCAATACTAGTTCAGTTAAAATAATATCATTGAATTCAAAACATATTTATCCATTTCTGTAAACCAGAAACATAATGCTGGTAGTCCACCCAAATGTAGGATGCTATATACAGAGAATTTACATTCAAAGTGCATAAAAGATAAGTCTGTTCCACCTGTACCTCACTAATCAGCTGAATAGAGTTGACAGTGACCTTAATTATAGATAGAACATCCTCCAGTAATTGTTTAAAACCTTTCCCAAGAAATATTGCTAAATGTTCTGTAAGACACCCATTCCCTGAAAGAACACGTATTCTTGGGGGTGGGGGGGGTCAAATTCTTATAAAGTTTAGGGATGACAAAAAAACAATCAGTGGAGGAGTATCAGTCATAGTAACTCATATTTCAAATCATTTGAAATAATAAGTTGTTCAACACAAGTTAAGAAATCATCTGATTCCTTGAATCTAGGTGTAGGGTTATAAGGTAACTTACAATATTACACAGACCCCCACCTCTCTGAAAACTTCTCACTTATAAAAAGAAGTTATGTCTTACCATAAAGTTCCATCTGTGTTGTCGATCTTCACTAATCTTTGACTGTGGGCTCAGTTCCGAGCCTTGGAACAGACTCGGCCATTATTCTAGCTCGCGCCTTACAAAAACTCTTGAGCTAAGCTCTACCCATAATGCTCCTCACCAAATTACCTCAGCTCAAGTTTGCAAACAATAGTGACAGCCAAGAAATAACAGATCAGAGGCCATATCTGTGTCTCTATAATGAAAGCCAATCTTTGGAGCGTTCCGATCCACCAAGAGTTCTAAAGGCAGGGGGAAGGAAGGAGGGAATGTCAAGGATTAGTGAAGATCGACAACACAGATGAACGTTATGGCAAGACATAACTTCTGTATCTGATGCTGTCAATCTTCATGTAATCCTTGACTGTGGGACAGAGTCCCCAGCTACCTGGATCTTGGGAGGCCTCATGGAAGAATATTCCTGAGCACCATCAAGCCAAATGATGTATGTCCCCTAGAGACCAGGTCCAGTTTGTAATATGTAATGAAGGTATGAATAGATACCCATGTCACCGCTGCGCAAATATCATCTACAGAAGCTCTGGCATGAAAAACTGCAGATGCTGCTGTTGCATCCTCATGTGCTTTTACAGGTCTTGGTGGGTGGAGTTCCTTTCTGTTGTAAACAAAGGTGGTACAGTCTCTAAGCCATTTAGCCAGAGTAACTTTAGATACTGAACTCCCTAAAGTGATTGAAGCAAAACAAATAAAGAGCTGGTCAGATTTTCTAATATCCTTTGTTCTGTGAAGGTAGAAATGTAATTGTCTGTGTACATCTAGTAAATGCAGGTAGTACTCCCTCTTACTGGAAAAGTTGGGAAAAAAGACTGCGAGTTGTAAAGTCTGATTGATATTTGATCGGAATCAACCTTTGCTAAGAAGGGGGGATTTGTCCAGAGGGAGACCCCATCCTTATGAAAGATTAAGTAGGGGCGTTTGCAGGATAAGGCTTGTATTTCTGATATTCTTCTGGCAGAAGTGATAGCTATTAAATATAAAGTTTTCTAGGACAATAATTTTGTCACAACTTGCTGAAGGCTCAGAAGGGGGAGAAACAAGATATTAAAGTACCAGATTCAAATCCCATAGTGCAGAGGGTTCTTTATATGGGGGTCTGAGCATTAAGGTGCTTTTCAAAAAGGCTTTGCAAAGTTTATGTGACATAAGGGATGAACCTTTTAAACCAATATAGACCTTAGATATTGCAGCAAGATGCACTCAGATAGTAGAGGCTGATGTGCCTGCCTCAAAGAGTAAAGCCAAAAAGTCTAAAACTTTATCAACAGGTGCTGAATATGGGTCAAGATTACAGTCTAGTCTACCATTTAGCAAACTTTTGCCACTTGCTATGGTACAATTTTCTTGTTGAAAGCTAGTGGTGAGCCAGAATGATGCACTGGACCAGGAAGGTAAGAGAGGGGGTGCTTGGCAATCATGGGAACTGGAAAAGCCAAGCAGTGAGCTTGAGATGCTGCAGATTCAGATGAACCAGTCCCTCTGGGTGGGACAATAGGTCTGGAGCTCTTGTCCAGTATCCAGGGTTTCTGAAGTAGATGAGGCCATAAGAAGGGAAACCAGACTTGCTGAGGCCAGAATGGGGTGATGAGGATTATCCTGTTCTTTGACCTGTTGGCTTTCTTTAGAAACTGACATATTAGGGGAATCAGAGGAAAGGCGTACAATAGACTGGGGGCAATCGTGAAGGAGAATGTCTCTGGGTGACTCCTCTGGTGAGGGGATAAGGGCAAAGTAACTGCTGCACTTGTTGTTCAGAGGGGAGGTGAAGAGGTCACATAAGGTTAGCCCCAAAGGCAGAATATCTTGTCTGCCACCACTGGATTGAAAGATCACTCATGAGGCATGAAGATGCATCTACTCAGTTTGTCCACAATCACAGAGCTCCCCAGAATGTACATTGCTACTAGAGTACAGTCAGAAGAAATTTCCCATTGCCATACTATGAGTGCTTCTCAACAAAGAGGGTAAGATCTGGTTATCCCTTACTTATTGATGTACCAGACTACTGACATATTGCCTATTTGAATAGCAATTGTTCCCAAGGGGAGGGTGTCTTGAAATGCCTGCAATGCTGAGAGTACTACCTTTATCTCTAGAACACTGATATGTAAATTGGCCTCCAGCTGGGACCAAGTGCCTTGGACTGTCTTTCCCAGATAATGCCTCCCCCCCTTATCTGGGACATGTCCGTGGTCACTATGGCTTGGTGTTGAGGATAGATAAAAGAACGGCCTGACAAAATTTCTTTGGAGTGCAGACACCAACTCAGGTCTTCTTTGCATTGATTGGTGATCTTAATCAGATGGGACATTGGCTGATTCAGTAAGGACCATTGGGAAGCCATAAGCCATTGAAAAATTTGCATGTGATATCTGGCCAGGGGGACTAGAGTGATAGAGGCCGCCATTGACCTTAGAGCTTGATGAATGGGTCTTGCTGTTATTTTCTTGCCGTGAATGATCCGGCTGACTTGTGATATGATCCTCTGAAGTCTTTGTAGGGGAAGAGACGCAATGCTGGTAACTGTGTCGAGCATAGCTACAATGTATTCCAGCTGTTGGGATGGTTCTAAATGGGATTTTTCATGGTTTATAGTGATTCCTAAGCCAGAACAAAGGAGAAGAGTATAATCTCGTGCCTTTACAAGTTGACGCCTGGTGGAAGCAGTAAGGAGCCAGTCGTCTAGATATGGAAACACTCAGAATCCTAGCAGTCTGAGGTGAGCTGCTACCACTGCTATGCATTTGGTGAACACCCTGGGGGCTGTGGTGAGACCAAAGGGCAGGGACCTGAACTGATAGTGACTGGCTCCCAGCCAGAAGCACAGGAATCTTCTGGACTGCATGTCCATTTTTATATGGTAATACGCATCCTGAAGATCTGTTGAGCGCATCCAATCACCTTTTTAAAAGAATGGAAGTATAGACTGAACTGAGATCATCTGGAATTTGGTTTGCTGAACTAATTTGTTCAACTGACTGAGATCCAAAATTGGTATCCAGTCCCCTGTTTTCTTTGGCACTAAAAAGAATCTTGAGTAAATCCCAGATCATCTCTGGTCCGGTGGGAGTGCTTGGATGACTCTTTTGTCAAGCAGTTTTTGAATTTCTAAGAATGCTGCATCCCTGTAACTGGGTAGAACATCTGGGATTGTTCTTAATCTTTTTGGTTCTTCTGAAAAGGGAATGTTGTAACCTATGATTATAATCCTATAATGTCCTGCACCCATTTGTCCAATGTTATCCTTAGCCAGACAGACTGGTGCAGGGATAATTGCTCCCCTGACTGCATCCAGAGTAAGACAATTGGGCCTCCTTTCAGGAGTACTTGTAGGAGTTACCAGGGAAAGAGTCCCTAGAACCCTGATTCTGCAGGCCATTTCTGCCTCTTAAGTGGCATCTTCTATTACCCCCCTCTGCCCCAGGGGAAGTCACTGCCATGTGAGTCCTGGAAAGGTCCTTGGGACTTTGTGAACCATTGCCTCCCAATTCTCTGGTTCCTGAAATAAGGCCATTGAGGAGTGGAAAAGCATACACACATGGCAACAGGGTCTTCCCATCTTTCTCATATCTGGCTAGAGTCTCTTTAACTTTGGAACCAAATAGGGAAGCTCTGTCAAACAGAGCATTGACAAAAGAAGACTTAAATGGCTCCACAAAATCACATAACTGCATCCAAACATGTCTCCTGAGTACTACACCTGAACGTGATGCTCTTGTCATCCCTTCAGCAGCATGAGCAATTAGCCTCAAGGATGAGTTGGAGATTGATTCTAGGGTGGCGAGATGAGAAGACATTTTGTCTTGACCTCCTTCAGCTACTGCTCCCAAAACAGTATCGGATAGCTTTTTAATCAGATGCCTTTGAAGCCTTGTAAAATGTGCCATGTAATTCAAGGACCTAAAAGCGAATGTCGATGAAGTGTATACTTGCTTCCCAAATCTATGCATTGTCCTAGGCTCTTTGTTAGGAGGATGGGTAGTAGGATTTTCATCAGCAAGTTCCTTCTTGGTGTCTGCTGCTACCACCATGGCGCCCACAGGAAATCCTTTGGCCCAGTGTTGCTGATCCTGAGGAGCACAGAGGATATGGTCAGGTCTCCTTGGGGTCAGCTTGATATAGTCAGGTAACTTCCAAGTCGGCTAAATGATCAACTTAATAAGATTGTCAGTGGGCAGAGAGATCCAAGAGATAGAGGGCTGGGCATGAAAAGCTTCTAGGTATACTGATTCCTCCAAGGAAGGCTGGAGGGTAGTCCAGCCACCCCTCTGTTTAAGAATTTCTAGGATGCCCCCAAAGGAAGCATCTTCAGGGGGTGACTTAGGGGGACCTTCCCCCTCACTGAAATCAGTATCTTCTGTGAAGGACTCTTCAGGGGAGTCCAAGTGCTTCCTCTTGCACTTTCTCTTTGAAGGTACCTCTTCAGTGGGGTGCTCCAGAGAGGTGTCCGAAGATGACATAACCAATGTGGTTTGATCCTGAGACTTTTGTGCCCACTGTCCCAGGGAAAAGACTGAAGGAAGCTCTGGTTGAGGGGATGGACAAGACGTTTGGTCTGACAAGGAAGGCATAGACTGTTTGCCCACAATGTACAAGGCCCTCTTCATGGCTTGGAAGGCAGGTACCCCTGTAGAGGGATGGTAGCCCAGAACTGAAATAGACTCCTTCGGAACCATGGCCCCACCCCACACAGAGGAGGCCACCTCTGAAGCTGAAGATAGAATCGAGGTTACATGTGCCAAAGTACCGAGGAGCATGGAGGGCTCCGAAAGTATCGAAGTCGAACCCTGCTCCTCAGAACCGGCAAGAAAGCCTCGACCCTGGGAGGTCTCTGGATCCAACAAACCTGAAGAACTCAGGGTAGCTATCTGTGCTGGAGAAGAATCTCTGACTGGCAGCGAAACATTCGAAGCCGGGAAGGTCGGCACCAGGGGCTCTATAAACTCAGCCGCAGTTGAAGGAGGAATAAGCAGTGGTGTGGAAAAAGTTAAGATTCCAGAGCTAACATTGCTAGGAATCATGGAAGGAGGTAATCCCCTCACCGTAAGGAGATGATCCATCAGTCTCATAATATCAGACTCGGACAAACTGTTGGTGGATTGAATTGAAGAAGCTGATGGAGATTTTGGTGGACATTTCTCCAAAAAAGGACTGGGAGGACAGTCCACAAAAGGATCTACTAAAGGGGAATATGTGTTTCATGGTAAAATTATACATGAAGGGTCCTTTGGTTCCATACTCTTGGTCAGTACCGAAGAGGAAGTGTCCTTAATCAACATCGGTACCGATGTAGTTTGTACAGAAACAGGTACTGAAGCTATCAATGCCAAAGAAGATGGTGCAGAAACAAGCACTTTTGCAACCGAAGATTGAATGTTTTAGCCGACTGGTTCCGAGGGAGCTGTCAGCACAATGGGAGTTTTAGCCATTTTGCTTAGCAGTTTTGATAAATGTGGCAGAACCGACTGACTTCTTTTCTTTGGTTTGGTAGAGGAGGAAGAAGATGAACTGGCTTCGGTTTTAGGACCAGATAAGGCCTCATCAGCATCCAATTTAAGAAAACCTTTCATATTTAACTTGTTTTTACAGTCAGTAAGAGTTATGTGGCTAAAACTGTGATAGACTGCACAGTCCTCTTGTAGATGGACCACATCAAGACAATAAACACAAACATTGTGTCCATTTGAATTTGGAAGCTTCCTGTCATATTTCTGGCACCTCTTGAAGCCTGAAGTGCCTTTAATGGGTTTGTCAGACATTACAAATAACAAGGGCTACAGAGAGAGAGAGAGAGAGACACACACACACACACACACACACACACACACACACACACACACACACAGAAACACTCATACCGAGAAGTCATAAAGGAATTTTTTTTTTAATAAACTAACGGAAAAAGGCAGGGAGGGAATAAATACCAGCAATGGTATTTAAGAATATCCGAAAGTAAAAGGGAAAAAGGTACCAATGATGGTACTTAAGAAACTACCTAGCAGTAGATCAGAAAAGTAAAACACATACACATCTAAAAGAGGAGTGGGTAGTATAGATATAAGGGAGTACAGATAGAAAATAACAAAATAGAAAAACGTAACTCACAGTTTTTGAAAATTAGCTGTCACTCCAGAGCTCAGACAGAACACATCTGGCACTATGAAATGAACGAAATCTGAAGTAATTTGGTGAGTAGCATTATAGCATTATGGATAGAGTTTAGCTCAAGAGTTTTTGGAAGGCATGGGCTGGAATAGCAGCCGAGTCGGTCCGGAGGCTTGGAACCGAGTCCACAGTCAAGAATTATGTGAAGATTGACATCAGATTTAATTTTATCCCAAGTCACCACTACTCCACCCTTGTCCGCTGCAGTAAAGACTGTAGAGTGAACATTTTCTAGTTCATGAGGCGGACATTTTTGTAGTATTATTAAATACAGCATGTATTCCAAACTATAAATCTTTTATGGCTTCCTGAATGAAATGTTGTAAGATGGACTAAAATTAGACTTCCTATATTTAAATGAGACAACATGAAAGCCCTCCTTTACACCTGTTGTCTTACTAGTATGAAACCAACATTTTAAATTCAACATTCTACAAAATAACTTACGTGTATTTACAATAATCACTTCCTTAACAGTTTTACTAGGTATAAACTTCAAACTTTTATTCAAAACATCAGTTTATGCTTCACGTACAACTTTACTAGAAATATTGACCACTAAATTGTTAATATTTGCCATTATCATTCACTTTCTGAGATTCTGGGCAGCAATGAATTCCCGGAGTATTTCTTAGGAAAAGCCTTTTAAGGAGGGAGTGCGTGCACACACACACACACACACACCCACACACACACACACACACACACACACACACACACACACACACACACACAGAAGGTATGCAAGTCTGAAAAAATCTTTTAGCTGAAGTGACAGCAGATAGGAAAAGTTTTTTTTCTAGAAAACAAAATAATCCCATGTAATAATCAAGTTGAAAAGGGGATACTATTTATTTATTCATTTATATTTGTTTACTGGCATAGTGTACTTATCTCAGTTTATCATTTGCAGGCACAGCCAGGGTGAATATAATTTTCTACAGCTCAAAATGTAAGTCCCACAGTAGAACAGGACCCTTTAAAAAGGCTTTACAAACTTTTAGAGATGCCAAGGACATGGAGTCTGAACTCTGATGAAAACTGAACATAGCAGCTAAGTGTACTTTTGTAGAAAAATAGCTGAGACTTGTGTCAAAGGTTTGTGATATGCAATCTAAACTTGAGGGAATAGAATCAGTATATTTGTCCCGTCCCCCCTCGATAAAGTCCAAATGAAAAAAGTGTGTCAACTACTCTTAAGAGTTTTTTTTTTTTTTTTAGTATTGGGCTTTGAGTGGATGTAAGAATCTGAATCAAACTGGATGGATAGGCAGAAGGGAAGGCATGATCTCCAGGCATGAAGTAAAGTGGTGAAACCAAGTATTTAGATGTAGGGAGTGAAGATCTAGCTGGAGTTTGACAAACAGTTGGGATAGCAAGGCTTTGTTTTGAAGGACCTTAGACAGGGAGTTTTTTACAATAGGTGAGGCTTGAGCAAGACGAATCAGATATGGCAGTGTCAAATGCAGCTATGAGAGTGACTCTGGATTTGTGCTGTTTGGCTTCTAATAATAACCTTGCCACCACAGAAAAGAGGGAAAATATAAAGGATTCCAGGGGCCATTTCTAGATGACAGCATCCCTTGGGCCTTCCACTAATGGAAGGATGAGGAAAATGAAGCTACTGCATTTGAAACTCGGAATGCAAAGAGTTTAAGGCAAGTTTTTCCCCAGAGATGATAAAACGTCCACAATTCCAAGGCATCAGAAGGCATCAACTGAGCCTGTCAACTAATGAGCCGTTTTTTCCCCTACAATGCAGTTTGTTATCGGAAAGCAGATAGCTAACACTGTCCATTTCCAAATCCTCATTATTTCTTAACACAAGGGATAAGAGTGGATTCCCTCTTGTTTTTTGATATATCAAACCGCTATCATATTGTTTGGTGTAGATAATTATTACACTTTGGGGTAGGGAATTCTTGAAAACTTGGCACATCAGAAGGACTGCCCCCATCTCCAGAACACTGATGGACAAAATGGCCTCTGACTATCCTTGGAAATTATTCCCCTCAGGACAGAAACTTCTGTGGTGAATGCCACTAGAGTGCTAGGAATTTGAAAGTGATTATCTATAGTTATAGCTGGTACTGAAACCGCCATTTCAGATTTATCTTGCAGGCTTTGGATATATTTATCTGTTACGACAGTAAGTCTGAAACTTGTAACCCCCTGCAACATCTAATGAAGTACACTCATATAAAACGTTATAGTAGGTATCATTAGAATTGCTGTTGCCATCAGCCCCAAGTTTCCTAAGGAAATATGGTCGGTGTCAAATACTAACAAAAAATTGGGACGGCAGCTTTTGAGGGAAAAGGATCCTGTGTTAAGCAAGTTCTGAGGGAAAAGGATCCTTTGTTAAGCAAGTTCTGATTGAAACTGTCCAGACTGCATCCTATGAATGCTAGCAGCTGAGATCATGTTCCAAGAAGGAAGACTATGGTTTCTCTGCTATTGCTAATCAACACTACTTCTCAGTGGATAACTGGTCTGGAATTTACCATGGAAATTATGATTTCTTCCAGACTTCTGATTCTGTGGCTGCTGACCATACAAAAACCAAAGCTGGTGTAGGTTGTGATGCATCCTTGACAAGGTGCATTGTTGACACTAGCAGTCTTTTTCCAATTTCTGCAGGTGGGCTTTCACTTCAGGACCAAAACATTACTGACTTGAAAAAGTGAATTCATTAGTGTTGTCAGTGAATTCAGTGATCCAGAGTGGTGTGTGTCTGCATACACCAGTACCAGTGCTTGCAACTTAAACACATTTTTGGCAGAGTTGTATGCCAATCTCATGGTAAGATCTGATGTTGAAGACAAATGCCAAATGGGACTGCACCTTCTCTTTTAAAGGTCTATCAGGCAAATGGACTAATGACTGCTGTATTTCATCATCCAGCTCTCACTGTAATTTAATCACGTGGGACGTCCAATTTGTGGCCCTTAGAGAAAATGTAGAGGATTCATAAACATGCTTCCCAAATCTGCTCATTGCTCTATGCTTCATTGTCTCTGACCTACAGTTCCAATCCTTAGGAGACCAGAGAATCTTGTATGGTTTCCTTGGTATGGGAACCACAGTGTAAGGGTTATCTTATGCTGTATGGTGGCCAATTTGAACATTTTCACAAGTGGTGAAACAACCCAAAAAGAACTGAAAGGCCTCTTACAATGAGTACAGTGGGTCAGTGGTTCAGACCCCTCTTTGTACTATCATCTTTAAGGTTTTCCTGAATTTAGGGTGATCTGGGGGAAATTGATGAGCATCTGAACTGTTACTATCATTGACATCAGGTGTAGGTGACTTAGGGAATCCACATGCCTCCTCTTTTCTGCATACTTTCTGCCTATCCTCAGAGGTCACGTGTAACAATAAAGATGTACAGTCTGGGCATGAAGTCATGCAGAGTTACTGTCAAAGTTTTGGTACCCTCTGTCTTGCTGGTGAATGAATGGGACAATAATGGGCTAAGTCAAAGACACACCTGCTGTCTGGAACAGAATTGAAAACTATACAGGAGTGGGTTTAAAAGGCAGCATATGCAGAATAGTCTGCATCGATGATGTCGACCCCAGCACTGATGTTGTATTCAGCACTGAGGACATCAGCAGCAAATGTCAAAAGGCTAACCCCACTAAGACCAGCATGGATGCAGACGAGCTTGGTATCAAACTCAGCCCTGACTGGTCAATGCCTAGCATAAAGCCCGGTATGCCATTGACGTCAGCAGTGTCAATATTGAAAACAAACTCAGACTGCAGGTTGAATAACTGAGTTGTTGATGCTGAATGCTGCAGCCACACGGTCAGGACCACACCTGAATATTATCAGTAACATATTGTTCAATGTTAGTCTTCGGGTCTATATTATGTTGTCGAAATGGCACAAGAACAAATGCCGTTTCAAAGACAAATGAACTGTGAACTCTAGATACAGCGAAAGACCAGATCAACTATTTTTTTTCCTAGGGAAAAAAAAAAATCCCTTGGCCGTCACTGTGAAATTGCCCTTTACCCCACTGTAGTGCAATCCCGGAGTTGGTATATTTAGTTGGGGGTGGGGTGGGGGCACAGCCCCCCACATTGGTGGGTGTGGGGGTAAAGCCCCCCACTTTGAATTGTTTGAAACTGTGTGTTGTGTCTTGTTGGTCTACCGATTTTTTTTCCCTGGGAAAAAAATCAGTGACCTGGGCTTTCGCTGATTGTAGAGTTCACTGTTTATTTGTCACTGAAACGTCATATATTCTTATGCCGTTTCGGCAACATAATATAGACTCTTAGTCTCCATGGCAATGGTACCGATATTCTGGATGGTGAGGAAACTCTGTAAGCCCTAGTAGAAAATGGCAATTTGAAAAAAATATATCTGTCTATCCTAAAATCAAACGGGGGGGGGGGGGTGACACTCTGGAAATTATTTGCACATGCTGAGGTACAGGACAGGACCTTGCAGAAGGTGGTCTAGAGATTATAATTTAAGACACATTCTTATCACCCACTGAATTTAAGGTGGATGATTTTACTAATTTAACAAGAGACTTTGAAGTTACAAACTTTTAAAGTAACTGTAGAACCCACATCATAAGATCTATGCTTTTATACCTTACATCCTGCAGATATTGAAATTAGAACAAAGGCCCTTCTAAAGTTGGAAAATCCAGATAAAATTTGGACATACAATAAGCATAAAATATGAATACCAGGCAGCATACATCTCTTCCCAAATCCAGTAGGAATGTGGCACACTACTCAGAAACACTTTAAAAAAACAGTGACAGAAACTATGGAAAAATACAAGCACATTTTCAAAGAGACACTGTAAAATCTGTAGACTTTAATGAACCATATTGCAAAACTCTACCACAGAAGGACATTTAGTTTTGCTTCAGAAAAAAGGTAGATGTAAGTCTGTGCCGTCTTTCTTTATATTATTTTTGTGAGTAATATGTTGGGCATACAATGTGGTTTTCTCTGTACCACACAGCTTCAAAAATCTCATGTAATGGGGGGGGGGGGGGGATTCAGAAAATTGTGGAAAGAGGAAAATCAAACCTGAAAATAGGGACATACCTCCAAAAATAGGGACATCATAAATCAGGCTTGAAAATAGGAATGTTCCTGCATAATATGAACAGTTGAGAGGACCTGGAGAGGAAGTGCTCTGCCTATGTGTTTTAACTTCCTTCTAGAGAGGAAGTGCTCTGCCTATCAAGTGTTTTAATTTCCTTGTGTGCTCCTCAGGATAATTAGAGGTAATTACTGTAACAGCAAGTTCTAAGATTCAGGATGATGGCCTCAGTTCTGAAGCATCCCTCGATGCCAAGGATTTATAAGCCTTGTTAGCAACTTCATCATTAAAAAAAATTCAGCTTATTCACAGAAAAAGCCAGATATGCTATATATGTATGTATTTATGCTACCCATTATATTAGTTGACTGCTGTTTTAATCAATAGTTTTCCTGTCTGTTGAGTTTGGTCCACAAGAAAGCTGATACACTTTTTTAGCATGATCGACATGTCATTGTTGGAGAATAATCACTTTCCTCAGTATTGTGCAACCTCAGAGTTGGTATATATAATTAGTGAGGGTTAAGGGGCGCAAGGGGGCTTTCTCCCTGCAAAAAACATTGATTTTATTTTCTGTGCTTAGAGTTTGTATCTTAGAGAATGCACATTCCATTGTTTTTTTCCCCAGTCTAATGTGGTCAACGTTTTGAGTGTTGATTCTTTGATGTTTAGATTAAACTTAGTAGATCCATCTTGTATATATTATACATATATATTTATTTATATATATATATATATATATATATATATATATATATATATATATATATATATATATATATATAAGTTATACCCTTCATCAAGACAAAGAAAAACATTCCTGTTGTTTATTTTGTGGTGGAATTTTGTTTCTGTGTTGTTTCACTTTATGAAATAACAGTCCATCACTAAACATCATCACCAAAGCAGTAGCAACTAAGCAATGACAACTTCAAATGTACACCAACACCAACAATGTAGAAATTATTTATATGCATAACCACAAAGGAGGCAAAACTGCCAATTAGCTTAAAGACAGCAAAAGAGGTAAGAAAAACACTTAATGGCTTAGGGAGGGGAAGAGAAGAGATAAAAACGGCTCCAATTCCATCTCCTGGTTCCAAAGTTTAGTTGCCTGTAAAAATTCGCAGAAGGTCCCGAGACTAGAGATGATGCAAGGACTCACTTCATTTCCCTGATATTTATGCAGTCCTTTTGGTCTTTTTTTTTTTTTTTTATTATACATCCTGGGCTTTCACATTCATAGAACAAGCTCCCCGGGTCTGAAACATCTGTGTAAAGATCTTGGCAAAGGTATGAACCAGAAAGAGCAGTCCTGGGTTGAGTGATAGCTGGTTGATCCACCAAAGAAGCTCCCTCTTGACCAATGGCAACAGAGAAATTGGGAAACTCAGAGGATGGTTATGCAGAGTCTGTATAGATTTGAGACACCAGTGAATTTTCCTCATATGGAGTTAGCCCACCGAATTATCAGAATTGTTGCGGTCATAAACCACAAGGCTATCAAGATCTCTCTTGCTGAGGTCACATCTAGAGGAAGAAGAGATTGGAAATATTCCCTGAGAAACGAAGTTCAGTTGTGTAAGTAAACCTACTATAATAGCAGATATTTGAATGATCACTGCTGCAGTAGCCTTTGCTATATGGGTTATATCTTGCCAAGAATGTAACAGCCAGACAGCTTCCAAAGCTTCAAGGTAAGTTTCATGTGTCCATGAAAGGACAATGCTAGCAACAACAAAATATAAGTTTCACACTCTGGCATAAACAACACACCAAAAAACAAAGGGGATAGTGGGAGGGAGTGACTACTGCAACAGTGATCATTCAAACATTTATCGTTATGGTAAGTCTGCTTACACAGCTGTACTATATTCATCATATTGATCACTGCTGGAGTAGCCTTAGTTTTAAAAGGCAGAATACCCTAGCTTAAGTGAAAGGGTCCAGAAACCCCTGGAGGATGGTCCTAACAAAGCCTGATCTAGACCTAGAAAAGGAATCAAGTTTGTAATGCCTTGCAATCATATGCATAGTGCACCAAGTTGCTGCTTCTAATATACTTCTCGAATCCAACCTTTTCAAAAAAGTCACAGATGAAGACAAGACCCTGGTAGAGTGGACTTTCACCCTGCCTGAAATAGTTTTGATGTGATGAGCATAAGAAAAGGAAATACTTGAGACAACCATTTGGAAATAGTCTGAGCCAAAGATCAGAAAGATTTAGTTCTGTGAAAACATACCTGAGTGGTCTGTGGACATGCAAGGTAATGAATATCCTTTCTCTCTCATTTTTGGGTTCAGGAAAGAAAATGAGGAGATGGATAGTTTGGCTTAAAGTAAACTCAGATTCCACTTTATGCATAAAAGGATAGTTATCAAAGAAACACTATTTTTGTGGAAAATGAGAATAGGTTGGCTCACCATAAGAGCTTGCAACTCAGATACTCTTCTTGTACAAGTCAGAACAATCAGTAAAACAGTCTTCTGTCTTAAGAATCTCAAGTCAGCTTGATTAGCTAGTTCAAATAGAGCAAGAGCTTCTCTAACACAAAATTAAGATCCCAAGGAAGGGCAAATGGTGTTCTTGGAGGGACTTCTACAAAACCAATACCCTTTCAAAAACATTTTGATATGAGAATGTACTGAAAGAGGAGAATCCATAGGCAGACATACTGAAATGGCTGATAAATGAACCTTGAAGGAGGAGTAAAAAAGGGGCATAGCATAATAACTTACACAAATATTATAAAACCAGAGAACAACTAGCCCTGAATGAGTACTGGTTATGTTGTTGGCACCAACTAAAAAACCTTTTCTATTTGCCAATATATGATTTTCTAGTGGCAGGCTTTCTTGCCTCCATTAGCACCTGCTGCATGTCCTCAGTAAACAGGTGCCTAAATGGAATTAAGACCCTATAATTCAGGCAGTCAGTTCAAGACAATTATGGCTGGAGTGTATGAGACACCCTCGATCTTGTGTAAGTAGATACATTCTGTGAGGAAGCTTGTAGTAATTCCCCTGGACAATTACAAAAGAAGCGAGAACTACTGTTCCCTGGGCCAGAACACAGTCACCACAATGATCTTGGGTATTCCTTCTGAATCTTCAGAAGTACTCTGGGTATCAGTGGAAAGGATGGAAAAGCATAAATGAACATTTCTGTCCAAGGAAAGGAAAAACATCTGTGGGAGCAGAATCTTGCCAGCTGATTGTTCATAGAGGAGGCAAATAGGACTATTTGAAGAACTCCCCACAGATGGATCAAATCTTGGAAGACTCCCCTGATTTAGATTCCATTCATGAGTATCTGCCCTTGTCCTGCTCAACTTGTTTGCCACAGAATTTTACTCTCACAGAATGTATGCTGCCTGTAGAGTGAGATTGTGCTGTGAATTTATATCCCAAGCTAACATGGCCAGTCTGCAAAGAGGGTGTGACCTGGTTCCCCCTTGTTTGTTTTTGCACCACATTACTGTGGTATTGTCTGTAATAACTTGAAGAGGTCCAAGGGACCAGAGATGATTCAGAGGGCTGAGTACATTAATCATGGCAAACATTTCATCTACGTTTATGTGCTTGTGCCTGTCCCTGGTATCCCACACACCTTGCACTTTTATCCTCCCAAATAAAGTTTGAGGTGTCTGTGGTGACTTGCTGCTGGGTTTAGAGAAATTTGCTGCCTTTGCCAAGTGATTTCTCTTCTGACAAATCCCAGCCCTGGGAGTTGAAATGACAAAGGATTTAGGCCCTGAGACCAAAGAGACTTCAGATATCAATATAGCTTTATCATGTGGAGTCTTATCAGTGGTATCATGAGAATCACTGATGCCACAAGACCCAAAATCCTGAGGTATTCTCTCACAGTGACCCAACTCTGATTGGAAGACCTTAGAAATATAGATACAGATCTTTTTTTTTTTCCCTGTGAAACAAAAGCTCTTTAAACTGAGGTGTCTAGCTGACACCCAAGAACATGATCTTGTGTGATGGAGTAAAAATTAATTTTGAGTATTCAAAAAGACTTTTGTGTATTCTCTTTGAATCTCAACTTAAGTAAAAGACTCTACAAAGCTAAGCAAGTTGTCTAAACATGGATAATGTTGATATCATGTATCCTTCTTGAGCTATAAGTGGAACTAGACACTATGTGAACAGTCTTGGTGCAGTGGATGGTCCAAAGAGTAAGGCAGAGAACTGAAAATGTATCCAGACACACAACCCCTTAAGAAACTTCTGAAGTCTGGATGAATAGGGCTGTGATGATACATATCCCTTTAAGTCTAGTGTTGACAATAAACTTGAAAGAGGAAGAAGAGATAACAGGTTGTGAAGTGACATAATTTTGAATTTGGGCACTATCACAAACAGATTTAGAAAAGAGAGAACTGAACTCCAAGCATCTTCTTTCTTTGGCACTAAAAGCATCCTTGAATAAACTCCATTCCCATCTTGGAAGGAGAAACTTGTTCTATCAATCCCTGATACAGTATGTGTTAAAGGACAGGGAAAAAAAGAGCCTGGTCTGTTGGTTGAGGAACTCCCATATGTAACCTTGCTGGATAACCTTCAGAACCATGATGAATAACCTTCAGAACCCATTTGTCTGAAACTACCTGCTGCCAAACAGCAAAGTGGAGAGTCAGATTTTCTGGAAGAGAAAAAGGACTGCCAGAGTGGGATAGGGGAACAAGGTCCTTTAAATAGCCATTCTGACTTGTTGGACTGTCCTTGTTTATGGGGGAGGTTTCAGAATTCTTTTTAGAACCTCCGTCATTTCTTCTTAAACATTTGTTTACCACATTTAGCGAGACTGTTTAATTTGTTTGTTTTTTGCTGAAATTTGATGAAGAGTTAGAGAATCCCTTAGAAATTTTGGAAAAGGAGTGCTTAAAAGTCTCAGAGATTCCCTGTATCAACTTCCTTTCATCACACTTTTTCATAACTTCTGCAGCAAAGGAACTAAAAACTAAATCTCTGTCCAAAAGAGAATTTAAATTTAATTTTTCACATCATATTGGAGGTTTTGAGAACACATCCAGGCAAACCTCCTCAAAACAGTACCAGTGGTCATAGCCCTGGAAGAAGTATCAAATGAATCATATACACAGACCTTGTAAACAGTGAGTTGTGACCTGTGAAATGGAAGAAAAATATATTTAAAGCAGATTTTTCCTCAAAAGAAGAAATTGCAAACAAAACATTCCTCATACTTTCACAATTAGAATAAACTTTCACATATGAGCCTGACAATTTGAAATGTTTAAAATCAAAGTTGCAGAAGCATACACTGTTTTCTAATACTTATAATTATACCATGACCCCCCCAAAACGTGCACGCTGATTGGCCAGCGTGCCCGTTGTAAATCGAGTTATACTAATGGAAAAAGGTCCGGTCGCCCGGACTTTTTCCATTAGTATAACTTATTAAATGGGTTTAACCGGAGATCTCCATGTTAAACCCATTTAACATAGTTTAAAAAGCAACGGAGAAAGCAAAGTCTCCGTTGCTTTTTTAGCTATGTTAAATGAGTTTAACATGCGAGACAGTTTAAAATAAGCAGCGGACATCTCCGTTGCTTATTTTAACAATTGTCTCGCCATGTTAAACTCATTTAACGGAGATCTTGCTTTCTCGTTTGTATACAACTCTGATGTACGTACATCAGAACTGGATGCCAGACATCTGCGGAAGGGCAGCAAACAGGCATTATACTATGCCATTATTTAAGAAAAGTAATAATTTCTTTGGGGTCTATATAGTCTAGGTAAGGGTATTGTTACCCGGTTGTTGGCTTTTTTTTGGTCCTCGGGCTCCTCGCCACAAACCCAACCAACGTAGGTTATTATTACCCACACCCAGGCGTGGGTTATTGCTATAATAATCTTCCCATCCTTGTCAGAAAAAGTAGGATTGGAATTAACAAAGTGCTTAGCAGCAGTGGAATCAACTAAAGCTATAGCTGCTGGGTCAGGTTTGGAATGAGTGCATAAACACTTAAAAAGACTGAGGACCTTTATGCATTCTAGCTGTCTTTTTAGGGGTAGCAGACTAGCTACTAAGAAAATTGCAGACAGTGACAGATACATCCTCCAGAGCTAACAGAACTGAAGGAATGGCTACAGGTTCTGGAAATTCATTCCCTAACAGCTCATAGTATTGTCTGAGGTACTAAGAAATCTCAGTGTTCTCCTACTGAAAACACTGGCGCATTCTGAAAATAGTCTCAGAGAAAGATAAATCCTCACATGGAGAAATGGAAACTGAGCTCTCCTCTGAGCCTGAATCCTACAGCTGAGGAAAACCCCTGTATCTGTTCCTTTATCTTCCTGTTCAGATTCAGAATATTGACTCTCTTCAACAAAAGAAGTACCTCTCTTTTCTTTTACCAGAAACCACTTTATAAGAAGGATCAATAGCCTGCATTAAACCCCAAGTCAGATCCAATAAACCACTTCTACCTAAGATAAATTGTGGGGGAGTAGCCACATGTTTAGTTTCCTGTTTCTTTTTGACAGAAAAACTGGGCTAAAAGTGTTATTAATGGCAGCAGCAGATTCCCCAAGTATGTGCTCAGCATTCTGACCAAATAGGGAAGTCTTCCCTGTCCCCTCTCCCAGGACTGACAAAAGTGGATACCCCTTGCCCAATCAGGGGACACCAACAGTCACAGAGAATGTGGCTGACCCCCTAGTCCATAGTAGCAATAGGTGCTATACCAGAGGGATCCACGGTAAAAGATGAGTGGTCTGAGGAACAAGCTATAGCCACAGCAAAGTCATCCATCTGTGACCGAGGCAAATAGCTAGCCTACTGTGGTGGTAAAGGCTCTTTGCTTAACTTTTTCTTTTTGCGGCTGGAAGAAGGACCAGTCATGGGACCAGTAGTCTGTTCCATAGTCAAGCCAAAAATGGTACCTTTTCCTGGGGAAAACAAGCAGTAAGAGTCAGTAAAATTTAGTCTTTAGAAGTCACTTTTTTCATACAGAGACTCAGTAAAAATCACTTTAAAACGCCTTGTCAGTCTCCAAATGTAAAATAAACACAAATGTTCCACTGAAAATGGTTTAAAATTACTTTAAACAACGTTTAACTGATAGAAAAAAGTGCACTCCCATTTAAAGGTACAGTTAAGTCTTATATGACAGTGCATTAAGACACAAACTCCTACCTTAAAAATAACTTTGCTAAACAGGAAAGTACAATAAAACATTTTTTTTTCAAAAGTGGAAGGTTTTTCCTCAAAGGGAACTTATCTGCCCAGCAAAGGAGCAGCATAATCCAACCACTGATCATCAAAAGTCCACACAGGAATGCTCTCTTCAATGGCAGGAAAGTTCTGAAGGGCTTGGCATCCAAAGCTGTCTTTTTGCTCAGCTCAGGCTGACTGACAGTTTAGGCACATGCAAGGTACCCCGAAGCTTTGGAAGATGGCCAGCTGTTATATCCTTGGCAGGACACCCATATAACTAAGGCTACTGCAGCAGTGATCAATATGATAACATAATTTTGTCCTGATAGCAAAAGGCAGTCATTGACAGAGAGTTGAATCTACAGTCCAGAAACACCAGATTCTGTCAAGTCTGGATTTTTTGAAGTTTACAGTGAACCACAGAAAAAAAGCAGGTTCTTTGTAAAGTTGAAGTTCAGAAGGAGGAACCCTTTGCATGTAGAGACCCAAATGATCATGTTGTCTAAGTGAGGGGTTCTGCAACTCCTGGGACCTGCAGAAAGCAACAACTGAAGTTAGACACTTTGTGAAAATGCTCGGTGCAGTTGAAAACCCGAAGGGCAAAGCACAGAATTGAAAGTGATATCCCAAAATGGAGAACTTTAAAGCATCATGTAATCTGAATGATTTGGAATATGAAGATATACATCCTTTATATCTAAGGTTACCATACACGCTAAAGGCAGGATGTGGTTAACACTGAACAGCCTGCCTGTCCCTGGAGGAGTGGTTACTACCTAGAAGCTGTAGTTTTATTGGCCATTGTGGGTCAATTCTAAACTCCTTGATCTCTCTCTCTCTTAAAACCCTACAACTCTCTTTTTGCGCGGTTTTGCGCACTGAGCAGCATCGGGCAGTGCCGCCTAAACAGGTTTAAACTATTCCAGGCTCCACAAAGTCTGTTCTTCACTTTTTCCCTTAGAACTGTTCAAACTATCAAAGTAATCACTCTATTCTCTTTCTAAAGCCCTGCACTTGCTTAGCTCTTATAAGGAAACTCTAACTAACTAAAGCACTACACCCTCCTTGACTTCTCATAAATATTAGACTCCCGATTGGTCCTTCCTGATCAAGTGAAAAATCAGTTCCCTTCCCTAATCTGATCAGTAAAAAACCAGTTCCCTATACTAATCTGGTATGTTCAAGGGTCAGTTTCAAGGTTACTCTCCAGTCCAGCTGGTGAATCTGGGAATTTTGAGGCAATGTTACAATTGCCCTATGTACACAGACAACCCTCTCCTGCTTCCAACAAACTCTAATACATGTGAGAGATGCAGTTACACAGCCAAACTGGAGGCAGAGCTCTCTCAACCCAAGACTGGCACAGTCAGTCAGGAGGAAAAGGTAACCACCCAAACCACAAATCCAGTCTCACACAGACCTATTGCATCTGCATACCCAACACATAAACACACAAAAACATACTTGGAGGCTCTAAATAAAAATCTGCCTAAACAGCAAAGACCTCCTAAGCAGATATCCAAGCAACAGCCACCCCTCAACAATACCCACAAATCACATATCTCACAAAATCAGTGTGCCTCACAGTCACAGCCCTTAAGGCCAAACAACACACCAAATACACTTGTTATAGGGGACTCTATTGTCCGGCACACTGACGTCCCGCTCACCAGACTGAACAAGGAGAAGATCACTGTAAGCTGCCTGTCGGGTGCCAGGCTCTGCCACATAATGCAAGCACTCAGGTCACTCCAAAGCAAGTACAAGTATGACTCCGTCATTGTCCATGCTGGTGTGAATGACCTGAGACGTACCTCCCTGGACTACATGAAAAGAGACATAGAGGAGCTCTCTGACCATGTAGCCCAGGCTGGTATATCCCTGACCTTGAGTAGCATCTTGCCCATCACCAAGAATGATGCCACAGTATAAAGACAAAATGATCAGTTTCAACAATTGGCTAAAGTATTGGTGTCATTCAAAGGGGATCCAGTGTATGTCAGCCTGGGATGACATGCTCAACAAGCCACGTTGCTTCACTAGGGACGGCTTGCACCTGTCACCCTTAGGCTTTCATATACTGGCCAAGGCTCTTGCCACCCCCATAGTGCCTTTTTTAGGCAAGGCTCAAAGGACAAACCCACCTCCCTAGACAACCCAAAGATAAAAAAAACTAAAGGTAATGCTACTCAATGCCAGAAGTCTAAACCTCAAGATGCACGCACTCGAGACTCTCCTCAGTATGGAGAAAATCAATGTCTGTGCAGTAACAGAAACCTGGTTCAAGGCTCCTGAGAGCACCCCAGCACTACCAGGTTATAACTCATACCATGCGTTTCAGCCCCAAAACTCGGACCAAAGCACAAAAGGAGGGGGAGTATCTATATTCATCAAAGATACCTACACCTCCAAGTTAGTGGCACTGCACGAAGCATTGGAAACCATCCATGTGCAACTAACAGCGGGCAAAACTGCCTTTCAGTTTGTAGCCTGCTACAGAACACCCTCCTTAGTACAGGAACCCCACTTGGCATTCCTGAGAACACTGGAGAATATGAAGGTCTCTCCAAACACTATGTTATTGGGTGACTTCAACTACCCAAACATTGACTGGGAAAACTACTCAAGCCCAAACACCCTCGCCCAACGGTTACTTGAATTTATAAACTCTAATGCAATGGAACAACTGGTCACCACTCCCATAAGAGGGAACAACATATTGGACCTGGTCATCACCAACATGGGGACTCTATGTTCCACACCAGAGATAAACCCCTCATTGGCAAGATCAGACCATAAACAAATTTCCCTGGACATCCATATCCCGTCCCCACCCCAGCCAAGGAAATCACTGTAAAGAATTTCTCAAAAGCCAACTTTGCACTTCTCAAGACTGAGGTGGAATCATTCAAAGCCCCTGGGCCAGAGGATAATACAGCCCAATCCGCAGAATCCTTTACAAATGCATTCTATGAGCACCTGCAGGAATGCATGGTTCGTGCTATCCCAAATAAAACCAAGACTCACTCCTCCAAAAACAGGAGACCGGTCTGGTGGACCCCGGCCATAAATAAGCTATACAACAGAAGGAAGAAGCTACTACATGACAGAGCAAAATCCCAAAAAGGGAAGGCATCTCTGATCAGTATTAACAAGAAACTTCGATCCCTCATAAAATCATCAAAGGCCAGTTTCGAAAGAAAAATTGCCCTAGACACTAAAGATAATCACAAGGCCTTCTTTAGTTATGTCAGGAACATGGGCGGAAACTCCCAGATATGCTCTGAATTGTTGCATAACGGTACAAAATATACCGAACCGACAGACATAGCCAACATCCTGGCAGACAGATTCAGCGCAAACTTCTCCCCCCTTCCCCCCCAAGGAGAAAATGCCTATCCCAACTGAATGTAACCTCCCTGACATCACAGATGCATAGGTGAAAGCTGCCCTCTCCAAAGCAAAAAACACAGCATCTATGGGACCGGACGGTGTCCCAGGCTGTGTCTTACATGAGCTCCAAGAAGAACTGAACCCTCACATTAAGTCACTGTTCAAACTTAGCCTTACTACAGGATATGTACCCAAAGAATGGCATACAGCTACAGTGGTCCCACTCCACAAAGGTGGTGCCACAACGGACCCCAGAAACTATTGCCCCATAAGCTTGACTAGTCTGGTCTGTAAAGCTATGGAGCGTATTATCATGGAACTCATATACAAAGACATTGGGAGCCTCCAGACACTGGACCCTACCCAATTCGGCTTTGTTAAGGGCAGATCTTGCCTCTTAAACCTAGTTGATTTCTTTGAAACAGTTACCAAAGCCATAGATGAGGGCAAGGTAGTCCACACAGCCTACCTGGACCTCACAAAAGCCTTCGACACAATACCCCACTTGGGCATCATAAATAAGCTTACCAGCTTAAATATCAACCCCTATTTCACAAGATGGGTTGCAAACTGGCTCAGAGATAGAACCCACATGGCCAGAATCGCAGGTGCCATGTCCGAATCCAAACCAGTTACAAGTGGCATCCCACAGGGCTCAGTCATGGGACCTCTCTTGTTCGGTATATACTTCTCTGAGGTTCAGGCTAACACGGGGGGATTATGGCTGACAAAGTTCGCAGATGACTGCAAACTGGGGGCCATAATCGAATCTCCAGCTGACACAAGCATCCTCCAAAAGGGTCTCACAGAGACGGATGCTTGGTGCCAGAGCCACAGCCACAAGCTAAATGCTAAAAAGTGCAGTCATCCCCTTTGGGAAAAACAAGGTGCCCACAAATTACCTCATAGGTGGTAATCCATTAAGTACGGAAGAAGTAATTAGAGATTTGGGGACCAACGTAGATAGTAATCTCTCCTTTGATAATCACGTTGCCAAAGTGGTTAGAAAGACCTTCTATATAGCCCACCTTATCATGAAAGGGTTTTCATCTAGATCAAGAGAGGTCATTGTGCCCCTCTACTCGTCACTCATCAGGCCCATAATTGAATACAATGCCCCTTTTTGGGATGTACCTTACCCGACACCTGCAGCAACTGGAGAGACCCCAAAAGTACCTCACCAAGAGGATCATGGGTACAAACAGATGTCCTATGCAGCTCGACTAAAGAAACTCCAGCTCTACTCAGTTGCTTACCGCCTACTCAGAGGCGATCTATGCCTGACATACAAAGCCATGTCAAACCCAGAATTAATGGACATGCTCCACCTCAAAAAATCCAAGTCCCTTAGAGCTACACGCTCCAGAGACCTAAACCTCAGCACAAAAATAAATAGGACATGCTGGAGGGACAGATTCATTTCACAGAGGCTCCACTCACTCTGGAATAAAATCCCAATTCATGTTAGACATAGCCCCTCACTGACCCTCTTCAAGCGAAATTTGGATGCGTAGATGGGAAATCGCAAATTCATCCCTGGGATCTCTCCTGTGTCCCTGCTAGACAAAGGCACAGTAAACAAATCTTAAAAGGGTACCTTCTGTGACCTACTTTACAGAGGCACAGTAGGCTAATCTAATAGGGAGGCGGAAGCCAAATACACTCTGGCTAGGCTTATAAATGCCCTAGGGCAGATAGCCTAGTATCTACCTATGAACCTATGAACCTATGAGTAACAGGGACTGCATAGTAAGCAATCGGAATTTTGGAACTCTCAGACAGAGTTTGAGAAGGGACAAATCCAGAAATGGTTTCAAATGCCCATCTTTTCTGGGAACCGGGAAAAACCTTGAATAGAACCCTGTCTCTTTCTGGTGATGGGAGACTAATTCTATTGTACCCTGGAGATGCATCTCCTGTCGGACTGGAGTGATCAGATGGCATTGGCTTGGAACAGAAGGAAAGTCTGATTTCTGACAAAAAGAAAGACATGACATCCTGTATCCAGTCTGAATTATTGAAAGAATCCTGTGGTCTTTGGTATTAGAGTCCTAGATTGGAAAAGATAGGGAAAGTCTCTTTGATTTTACCTTACAGACACAAGATGCAGGCTTTGATTCTCACAATGGGTAATTGGCAAGGCTTAAAATGGCCCACAAGGGCTGCTAGCCTAGTAATAATCTATGAACTTATGAATGAGATGCATTTCCTTTGGGGAGACCACCTCTACAACTTTTCGTCATTTACTTCTCAGAAGTCAAGGCCGATATCAGTGGTCTCTGGCTGACTAAATTTGCAGATGATTGGAAATTAGGAGCTGTCATTGAATTTCACACTGACACAAATGTTCTCCAGGAGGGGCTGATACAGACAAACAACTGGTGTCAGGGCTATGGACTAAAACTAAATGCCAAGAAGTGTATAATAGTATCCTTTGGGAAGTTATCTATCCCTATCATATTGACAACACAGCCCTTAATGTTGACCCAATAGTCAGGGGCTTAGGGATACACACAGATAGTAATCTAGCCTTTGATCATCACATGTCTATAGTGGGGAGGAAATAATTCTATGTTTATTTATTTTGCTGCAGTTTGTTGACCGGGAAAGTTCATTAGGCCTAGGTGAGCCCATTTTCAATGGAGGCCCGGGAAGTTTGCAATATTTACAATAATAAAAGCAACATAAATTCCATACAATAGTTAATATATATATATATATATATATATATACATATATATATATATATATATATATATATATATAT